>NC_058090.1:73262040-73418285 GCF_014858855.1 Bufo gargarizans | reverse complement strand
TCTGTCTTCCTCAATTCAGGCGGTCTTTCCGGCCCCACTCCACTATCGGGCGCTTCAGCGGCTCAAGATCGCCCATCTGCAGGCGGGGGTTTCCTACGGAGAATCGGTGGTCCTGGATCAAGACACCAGGGACGAGCTGACGTGGTGGATTCACAATCTAGAAGCGTGGAACGGCAGGGCTATCGTGGTCCTCAGCCGGACGTGGTGATAGAGTCGGACGCCAGCCTGCAGGATGGGGTGCTCGCTGCAACGGTGTATCCACCGGAGGGCCGTGGTCTACGTCGGAACGTCTCTGCACATCAACGCATTGGAGCTTCTGGCGGGATCCTTTGCGATTCGGAGCTTCGTCAACGGGCAAGGTCAATGCTTGTATTCGACTGAGGATGGACAATGTGTCGGCCGTTCGTTATGTGAACTCCATGGGCGGCACTCGGTCAGCAATGTTGACTCACCTGGCGAAGGAGTTCTGGTCCTATTGTCTGGACAGGGGGATCACTGTCGTGGCGGAGTATATTCCAGGTCTCCTCAACGTCCACGCGGATTGGAGTTCGCGCTACATCTCGGACTTCAGCGACTGGATGTTGGATTCTGCGGTGTTCTCCTCCATCGAATCTCTTTGGGGCCCGTTCTTATTGGACCTGTTTGCTTCTCGTTGGAACGCCCAGCTGCCCAGGTATTACAGTTGGAGGCCGGACCCTCGTTCGGAGGCGGTGGACGCATTGCTCCAGGATTGGTCAGGCGCCCTCTTATATGCTTTTCCACCCTTCGCCTTGATACCTCGGGTACTTTCTCAGGTGCGTCTTCAGCAGGCGGAGTTGGTCCTGGCTGTCCCTTTTTGGCGTCCGCAGACTTGGTTCCCACAGCTGATGGAGCTGTTGATTGCGGACCCAGTTCTTCTTCCGACCCGGCTGAATCTTCTTCGGGGCCCGTTAGGTCAACCCCACCCCCTTCTGTTGGACAACTCTCTCCGTCTTCTGGCGTGCAGGATCTCAGGGGCCGTTGGGACATCGCTGGAATATCGGAGACGACTAGATTCCTCCTGGAAAGTGCGTGGGCCCCCGGTACCATTCGGGCTTATCGGGCAGCCTGGGGAGTCTGGTCTGGTTGGTGCGTGGGACGGAACCTGGATCCCCTTACAGCTCCTGTAGAGGAGGTTTTGCAGTTTCTATCTTCCCTGTTCGAGGACGGCAAGGCCTATCGTACGATTAATTTGTACCGGTCTGCCATTTCTTCCCGTCATCAAGGTTTCTCGGGTCTTCCGGCAGGTCAACATCCTCTGGTTCGCCGGTTGCTCAAGGGTTCTCGTCTTTCTAGGCCTCCTAGACCTCGGTTCTCCTCTTTGTGGGATGTATCCTTGGTCATTGACTTCTTATCTCGTTGGCCTTCAAACCCGGATCTTTCCTTGCGTCAGCTTTCAGCAAAGCTGGTTACGTTATTCTGCCTCGTTTCTTGTAAGCGTGTGTCGGATGTCCGGGCCTTGGACTTCGACGCGGTCTCGTTCACCCCAGAGGGGATTTCTTTTAATGTTTCTCGTCGTACCAAGACGAGTATTTCTACTGTGGACTATCCGGCCTTTCCTGATTGCCCCGCGGTTTGCCCGGTAGCCTGTTTTAGGGAGTACTTCTCTCGTACGGCGTCCCTTAGGTCTAGGGACTTGCCGCAGCTTTTTGTGTCTTTTCGCAGGCCGTTTGCCCCGGTTACTAGTGTTACCCTTTCTCGCTGGGTCAGGGTCGATACTTCCGTCTTTACCGCACATTCGGTGCGTGGGGCTTCCGCGACGTCTATGGCGGTTTCAGGGGCCCGTTTGGAGGATATCTTGAAACTGGCGGACTGGTCCAGGGCCTCTACGTTTAGGGATTTTTACTTCAGGCCTGGTCCTCATGCGTTTTCTTCAGTCATTCCTTAGCTTTGAACTAGCAATATGAAGCCTCCGTGTCTTGTTATAAAATTGAATGATTTTCCTAGTTTATGACGTAAAGTCATGATTTTATTAAAGACACGGAGGCGAATATTGCCCGCCCTTTCCCTCCCGTTTTATATGTTTACTTATATTTATGTGCCAGTTGATATATGTTTCAGTGCTTTTGCGTTTTCGTTATGTCATTTAGTGTCTATATGCTGCTCAGTTTCTTTTGACTGTTGTACTACTGCTATCTTTTTTGCAGTGTTTATACTCTGAGATTACCGTACTGTTTTGTTTCCGTTTCCCCTAGGTTGACTCTCCTTCTCTGGGCGCATGTCTGTGCTGTTCGTTACAACTCTGGGCCGCGGTTTTGTTCGTCTCCCGTTGGAGTGCACCGGTTTAGCGGATCCCTGTGTCTTCTGGATTGTCGTGCTGTTACAGTTGGACCAAGAAAGAGGAAGTGTTCCCTGAGGAAGGGCTATTTATGGACGTATGGAGGGAGGGGTTACCTTTAGGGGTGTTTCGTTTTTGTTACCATGGTTACTCTTCTTGCTGCTATGGATTTAGTAAAGGAAGAGAAAGCAATATTCGCCTCCGTGTCTTTAATAAAATCATGACTTTACGTCATAAATTAGGAAAATCATTCAATTCTCTGTTACGGGACCTCCCTCCTCTGCCTGTGTGCTGGGCCTAAATATCTGACAATGGACTGTTGCAGTGGTGGCTGACGTGAAGCCTGATTCTCTGCTATGACATGCAGACTGATTCTCTGCTGACATGAAGACAGATTCTCTGTTACGGGACCTCTCTCCTCTGCCTGTGTGCTGGGCCTTAATATATGCCAATGGACTGTTGCAGTGGTGGCTGACGTGAAGCCTCATTCTCTGCTATGACATGCAGACTAATTCTCTGCTGACATAAAGACAGATTCTCTGTTACGGGACCTCTCTCCTCTGCCTGTGTGCTGGGCCTAAATATATGCCAATGGACTGTTGCAGTGGTGGTTGACGTGAAGCCTCATTCTCTGCTATGACATGCAGACTAATTCTCTGCTGACATGAAGACAGATTCTCTGTTACGGGACCTCTCTCCTCTGCCTGTGTGTGTGCTGGGCCTAAATATCTGAGAATGGACTGTTGCAGTGGTGGCTGACGTGAAGCCTGATTCTCTGCTATGACATGCAGACTGATTCTCTGCTGACATGAAGACAGATTCTCTGTTACGGGACCTCTCTGCTCTGCCTGTGTGCTGGGCCTAAATATATGCCAATGGACTGTTGCAGTGGTGGCTGACGTGAAGCCTGATTCTCTGCTATGACATGCAGACTGATTCTCAGCTGACATGAAGACAGATTCTCTGTTACGGGACCTCCCTCCTCTGCCTGTGTGCTGGGCCTAAATATCTGACAATGGACTGTTGCAGTGGTGGCTGACGTGAAGCCTGATTCTCTGCTATGACATGCAGACTGATTCTCTGCTGACATGAAGACAGATTCTCTGTTACGGGACCTCTCTCCTCTGCCTGTGTGCTGGGCCTTAATATATGCCAATGGACTGTTGCAGTGGTGGCTGACGTGAAGCCTCATTCTCTGCTATGACATGCAGACTAATTCTCTGCTGACATGAAGACAGATTGTCTGTTACGGGACCTCTCTCCTCTGCCTGTGTGCTGGGCCTAAATATATGCCAATGGACTGTTGCAGTGGTGGTTGACGTGAAGCCTCATTCTCTGCTATGACATGCAGACTAATTCTCTGCTGACATGAAGACAGATTCTCTGTTACGGGACCTCTCTCCTCTGCCTGTGTGTGTGCTGGGCCTAAATATATGCCAATGGACTGTTGCAGTGGTGGCTGACGTGAAGCCTGATTCTCTGCTATGACATGCAGACTGATTCTCTGCTGACATGAAGACAGATTCTCTGTTACGGGACCTCCCTCCTCTGCCTGGGTGCTGGGCCTAAATATATGCCAATGGACTGTTGCAGTGGTGGCTGACGTGAAGCCTGATTCTCTGCTATGACATGCAGACTGATTCTCTGCTGACATGAAGACAGATTCTCTGTTACGGGACCTCCCTCCTCTGCCTGGGTGCTGGGCCTAAATATATGACAATGGACTGTTGCAGTGGTGGCTGACGTGAAGCCTCATTCTCTGCTATGACATGCAGACTGATTCTCTGCTGACATGAAGCCAGATTCTCTGTTACGGGACCTCCCTCCTCTGCCTGGGTGCCGGGGCCTAAATATATGCCAATGGACTGTTGCAGTGGTGGCTGACGTGAAGCCTCATTCTCTGCTATGACATGCAGACTAATTCTCTGCTGACATGAAGACAGATTCTCTGTTACGGGACCTCTCTCCTCTGCCTGTGTGCTGGGCCTAAATATATGCCAATGGACTGTTGCAGTGGTGGTTGACGTGAAGCCTCATTCTCTGCTATGACATGCAGACTAATTCTCTGCTGACATGAAGACAGATTCTCTGTTACGGGACCTCCCTCCTCTGCCTGGGTGCTGGGCCTAAATATATGCCAATGGACTGTTGCAGTGGTGGCTGACGTGAAGCCTCATTCTCTGCTATGACATGCAGACTAATTCTCTGCTGACATGAAGACAGATTCTCTGTTACGGGACCTCTCTCCTCTGCCTGTGTGTGTGCTGGGCCTAAATATATGCCAATGGACTGTTGCAGTGGTGGCTGACGTGAAGCCTGATTCTCTGCTATGACATGCAGACTGATTCTCTGCTGACATGAAGACAGATTCTCTGTTACGGGACCTCCCTCCTCTGCCTGGGTGCTGGGCCTAAATATATGACAATGGACTGTTGCAGTGGTGGCTGACGTGAAGCCTCATTCTCTGCTATGACATGCAGACTAATTCTCTGCTGACATGAAGACAGATTCTCTGTTACGGGACCTCTCTCCTCTGCCTGTGTGTGTGCTGGGCCTAAATATATGCCAATGGACTGTTGCAGTGGTGGCTGACGTGAAGCCTGATTCTCTGCTATGACATGCAGACTGATTCTCTGCTGACATGAAGACAGATTCTCTGTTACGGGACCTCCCTCCTCTGCCTGGGTGCTGGGCCTAAATATATGCCAATGGACTGTTGCAGTGGTGGCTGACGTGAAGCCTGATTCTCTGCTATGACATGCAGACTGATTCTCTGCTGACATGAAGACAGATTCTCTGTTACGGGACCTCCCTCCTCTGCCTGGGTGCTGGGCCTAAATATATGACAATGGACTGTTGCAGTGGTGGCTGACGTGAAGCCTCATTCTCTGCTATGACATGCAGACTGATTCTCTGCTGACATGAAGCCAGATTCTCTGTTACGGGACCTCCCTCCTCTGCCTGGGTGCCGGGGCCTAAATATATGCCAATGGACTGTTGCAGTGGTGGCTGACGTGAAGCCTCATTCTCTGCTATGACATGCAGACTAATTCTCTGCTGACATGAAGACAGATTCTCTGTTACGGGACCTCTCTCCTCTGCCTGTGTGCTGGGCCTAAATATATGCCAATGGACTGTTGCAGTGGTGGTTGACGTGAAGCCTCATTCTCTGCTATGACATGCAGACTAATTCTCTGCTGACATGAAGACAGATTCTCTGTTACGGGACCTCTCTCCTCTGCCTGTGTGTGTGCTGGGCCTAAATATATGCCAATGGACTGTTGCAGTGGTGGCTGACGTGAAGCCTGATTCTCTGCTATGACATGCAGACTGATTCTCAGCTGACATGAAGACAGATTCTCTGTTACGGGACCTCCCTCCTCTGCCTGTGTGCTGGGCCTAAATATCTGACAATGGACTGTTGCAGTGGTGGCTGACGTGAAGCCTGATTCTCTTCTATGACATGCAGACTGATTCTCTGCTGACATGAAGACAGATTCTCTGTTACGGGACCTCTCTCCTCTGCCTGTGTGCTGGGCCTTAATATATGCCAATGGACTGTTGCAGTGGTGGCTGACGTGAAGCCTCATTCTCTGCTATGACATGCAGACTAATTCTCTGCTGACATGAAGACAGATTGTCTGTTACGGGACCTCTCTCCTCTGCCTGTGTGCTGGGCCTAAATATATGCCAATGGACTGTTGCAGTGGTGGTTGACGTGAAGCCTCATTCTCTGCTATGACATGCAGACTAATTCTCTGCTGACATGAAGACAGATTCTCTGTTACGGGACCTCTCTCCTCTGCCTGTGTGTGTGCTGGGCCTAAATATATGCCAATGGACTGTTGCAGTGGTGGCTGACGTGAAGCCTGATTCTCTGCTATGACATGCAGACTGATTCTCTGCTGACATGAAGACAGATTCTCTGTTACGGGACCTCCCTCCTCTGCCTGGGTGCTGGGCCTAAATATATGCCAATGGACTGTTGCAGTGGTGGCTGACGTGAAGCCTCATTCTCTGCTATGACATGCAGACTAATTCTCTGCTGACATGAAGACAGATTCTCTGTTACGGGACCTCTCTCCTCTGCCTGTGTGTGTGCTGGGCCTAAATATATGCCAATGGACTGTTGCAGTGGTGGCTGACGTGAAGCCTGATTCTCTGCTATGACATGCAGACTGATTCTCTGCTGACATGAAGCCAGATTCTCTGTTACGGGACCTCCCTCCTCTGCCTGGGTGCTGGGCCTAAATATATGCCAATGGACTGTTGCAGTGGTGGCTGACGTGAAGCCTCATTCTCTGCTATGACATGCAGACTAATTCTCTGCTGACATGAAGCCAGATTGTCTGTTACGGGACCTCTCTCCTCTGCCTGTGTGCTGGGCCTAAATATATGCCAATGGACTGTTGCAGTGGTGGCTGACGTGAAGCCTCATTCTCTGCTATGACATGCAGACTGATTCTCTGCTGACATGAAGACAGATTCTCTGTTACGGGACCTCCCTCCTCTGCCTGGGTGCTGGGCCTAAATATATGCCAATGGACTGTTGCAGTGGTGGCTGACGTGAAGCCTCATTCTCTGCTATGACATGCAGACTAATTCTCTGCTGACATGAAGACAGATTCTCTGTTACGGGACCTCTCTCCTCTGCCTGGGTGCTGGGCCTAAATATATGCCAATGGACTGTTGCAGTGGTGGCTGACGTGAAGCCTCATTCTCTGCTATGACATGCAGACTAATTCTCTGCTGACATGAAGCCAGATTCTCTGTTACGGGACCTCCCTCCTCTGCCTGTGTGCTGGGCCTAAATATCTGACAATGGACTGTTGCAGTGGTGGCTGACGTGAAGCCTGATTCTCTGCTATGACATGCAGACTGATTCTCTG
Source organism: Bufo gargarizans (assembly GCF_014858855.1). Lineage (NCBI taxonomy): Eukaryota > Metazoa > Chordata > Amphibia > Anura > Bufonidae > Bufo > Bufo gargarizans. The sequence goes on along the minus strand of NC_058090.1, from coordinate 73,411,100 downwards.
CTGACATGAAGACAGATTCTCTGTTACGGGACCTCCCTCCTCTGCCTGGGTGCTGGGCCTAAATATATGCCAATGGACTGTTGCAGTGGTGGCTGACGTGAAGCCTGATTCTCTGCTTTGACATGCAGACTGATTCTCTGCTGACATGAAGACAGATTCTCTGTTACGGGACCTCTCTCCTCTGCCTGTGTGTGTGCTGGGCCTAAATATATGCCAATGGACTGTTGCAGTGGTGGCTGACGTGAAGCCTCATTCTCTGCTATGACATGCAGACTGATTCTCTGCTGACATGAAGCCAGATTCTCTGTTACGGGACCTCCCTCCTCTGCCTGTGTGCTGGGCCTAAATATCTGACAATGGACTGTTGCAGTGGTGGCTGACGTGAAGCCTCATTCTCTGCTATGACATGCAGACTGATTCTCTGCTGACATGAAGCCAGATTCTCTGTTACGGGACCTCCCTCCTCTGCCTGTGTGCTGGGCCTAAATATCTGACAATGGACTGTTGCAGTGGTGGCTGACGTGAAGCCTGATTCTCTGCTATGACATGCAGACTGATTCTCTGCTGACATGAAGACAGATTCTCTGTTACGGGACCTCCCTCCTCTGCCTGGGTGCTGGGCCTAAATATATGCCAATGGACTGTTGCAGTGGTGGCTGACGTGAAGCCTCATTCTCTGTTATGACATGCAGACTAATTCTCTGCTGACATGAAGACAGATTCTCTGTTACGGGACCTCTCTCCTCTGCCTGTGTGTGTGCTGGGCCTAAATATATGCCAATGGACTGTTGCAGTGGTGGCTGACGTGAAGCCTGATTCTCTGCTATGACATGCAGACTGATTCTCTGCTGACATGAAGACAGATTCTCTGTTACGGGACCTCCCTCCTCTGCCTGGGTGCTGGGCCTAAATATATGACAATGGACTGTTGCAGTGGTGGCTGACGTGAAGCCTCATTCTCTGCTATGACATGCAGACTAATTCTCTGCTGACATGAAGACAGATTCTCTGTTACGGGACCTCCCTCCTCTGCCTGGGTGCCGGGGCCTAAATATATGCCAATGGACTGTTGCAGTGGTGGCTGACGTGAAGCCTGATTCTCTACTATGACATGCAGACTGATTCTCTGCTGACATGAAGACATATTCTCTGTTACGGGACCTCTCTCCTCTGCCTGGGTGCCGGGGCCTAAATATCTGAGAATGGACTGTTCCAGTGGTGGGTGACGTGAAGCCAGATTCTCTGCTATGGGACCTCTCTCCAATTGATTTTGGTTAATTTTTATTTATTTAATTTTTATTTTTATTCATTTCCCTATCCACATTTGTTTGCAGGGGATTTACCTACATGTTGCTGCCTTTTGCAGCCCTCTAGCTCTTTCCTGGGCTGTTTTACAGCCTTTTTAGTGCCGAAAAGTTCGGGTCCCCATTGACTTCAATGGGGTTCGGGTTCGGGACGAAGTTCGGATCGGGTTCGGATCCCGAACCCGAACATTTCCGGGATGTTCGGCCGAACTTCTCGAACCCGAACATCCAGGTGTTCGCTCAACTCTAGTAGGAACCCATGCCAATCTGAGATACCTCGACAGTGGTGCAAAAGGGCTCCGATGTGCTCCTGACAGGAATACATTGGCTAAAGTCTCAGTTCTTAACATTAACTTGAGGGATTAGCCAGTATACTTAAATAGGAAAGATTTTCCTCTTCTTTGTCATCTATTTGGCGGAAAATTCTCAATAATCTGAAAAAGATGGTCAAGAAGTATAAACGAATGGCTGACAAGAGACGTATGAGTGGTCCGGACCTAAGATGGGTGATTCTGTGTGGCTGTCCACAAGAAACATTAAGCTGAAAGTACCTTTGTGGAAGCTGGGTCCAAGGTTTATTGGTCCTTAAAAGATCTCTGCCATTATTAACCCGGTAGCCTTTTGTCTTGACCTTCCACAGGCTTTAAAGATTCATAATGTTTTCCACAAATCTTTACTTAAAAGATATGTCAAACCTGCTAAACTGTCCTCCCTGCCACCCCCTCCTGTTATGGTCGAGGGTAATCTGGAATTTCAGATCGCCAAGATTGTGGACTCCCAAATTCTCTATAGATCCCGCCAGTATCTGGTTCATTGGAAGGGTTACGGTCCAGAGGAGAGAATGTGGGTTCCGGCGGCCGACGTTAATGCCAGATAAGGACGGTCTTGGGTGTCCGGAGGTCACGGTACCTTCTGTGCAGTGGCTTCGCCAGGGGGGGACCAGGGGGGGCCACGGCCCCCCTACATCACGCTGTGCCCCCCCAACTGAGCGGCTGCAGCCGGGCACAGGGAGATGAGCGCTTCCATTGCGCTCATCTCCATAGTCATCTGCCTGTGCTGCGGCGGGGCAGTGGAGGGAGAGGCGTGTCCCTTCCCCTTCCTCTGATAGGCTGCAGGCACTAGGCCGGCAGCCTATCGGAGGCCGGCGCAGGTGGCGCAATGACGTCATCGCACCGCCTGAGCCATACAGCGCGGGACACAGGCCGGAAGAGGCCTGCATCGCTGAAATGGAGGTATGTATAAGTGGTTTTTTTTTTTACAATAGTTTTACAGGCACATTAGGGGGGCTCTTGTTACTGGCACATTGGGGGGGGGCTTATTACTGGAACATGATGGGGGGCCTTTTTACTGGAACATGATCGGGGGCCTTTTTACTGGAACATGATTGGGTGCTTATTACTGGAACATGATGGGGGGCTTATTACTGGAACATGATGGGGGGCTTATTACTGGCACATGATGGGGGGCTTATTACTGGCACATTATGGGTGGGCACTATAGGGGCATCTACTGAGGTCACAAAGAAGGAGTGTTTTATATGGTTGGCTCTGTACAGTATTAAAAATAGTAATTGTGGATAGCTCAGCACCTACCTCTGTATGGCAAGGGTGCTCTAGTCAGAAGGCTGATCACCCAATCAGTCAAAGAATGTAGAAATAGATAAAAAAGTGACTGGCACTTGCTATATGGAACACACCAACAATTTTTAATAGCCGTCCACTCAGCAATGGAGTGTAACCAGCAAAAATTATACAGCATATAATAAACACAATATTATAATAGCATTAAAAATACCCCTAAAAATATAAAATCTAAAAGGTACGGTGCATTAAGCAGAATGCAAGAATCCGGATATGATCAAGATTACATAAAGTACTTTTAAAATTGGAGCGCTCCATTTTTTCAATCAACGTGAGAATCGCTCACAGGAATACCGGAACTAAGTTATCAAGTCCCGCGATACCTTGAGGAGAACACGTGACAGATACCAGGGAGCGAGGACGCCGGAAAGAACCTCAAGCGGTGCGGTGAGCTGAACAACGGGATTGCCGGGGAGTTACATACATCGGTAAGCAAGTTTCTTTCCCACAGCATTGAGCACCAGAGGTTACGGAGGCTTTTAAATACCGGACAAAAGGTCCACTGTTACATTCAATATATGGTGGAATCCAACGAACTTAATGACAGTATTTATCTGCATTTAAAGGGACAGTACTCTTAGTAGCAGTCATTTGAATTGACATTTCCTTCATTTAAAGGACATCATTTGCAATAAATGAAATTGCTTAAATGAACTTTTGGCAGAATATCCAAGTGACAGATTCTTTCACATACCAGATTGCCTTATAAATATAGGACCTTTCTTTTATACAGGATCCTACTACCAGTGCACCGTACCTTTTAGATTTTAGATTTTTAGGGGTATTTTTAATGCTATTATAATATTGTGTTGTGTTTATTATATGCTGTATAATTTTTGCTGGTTACACTCCATTGCTGTGTGGACGGCTATTAAAAATTGTTGGTGTGTTCCATATAGCGAGTGCCAGTCACTTTTTTATCTGGCTCTGTACAGTAGCATTTTATACTGGGACACATTATGTTGGGTACTATGGGGAAGGGGGGAGAGGAGTACTATGCAGTCATCTACGGGGGCACTAAGAAGGGGTATTTTATACTTGCAAATTATGGGGGACACTGAGGGCATCTACTGGGGCACGATATATGGGACATTTTATACTGGTACATTATGGGGGCACTAGGAGGAAGGGGGAGAGGAGCACTATAGGGGCATTTACTGGGGGCACTATATAAGAGTATTTTATACTGGCACATTATGGGGACATTATCTCAACTGGGGGCATTACAAGGGGGTATTTTTTGCACTGTCACATTATAAGGAGAATTATTTCTACTGGGGGGGGCATTATGGTGGGCTTTATAACTCCCCCATGGTATGACCCCCTAGTAGCAGCACCGGCCTCTCCCTGCTCTGTGACCCCTCTGCCCCTTCTCCAAATCCTTATTATGAAATCTTTCTCATTAGGATAAAACACAACATCAGCTCCGCCGAGCCCCCGGCCAAGTGTTAAAGTGGCGTCTGAGATCCCCAAGGGCCAAGCCAAGTAATTGTAAGTTTTCATGTGAAATATGTTTATAATACACATATAGCATGCACTGTGCCACACAATATACAGTATACCTCTACACTGTGCCACACAATATACAGTATACCTCTACACTGTGCCACACAATATACAGTATACCTCTACACTGTGCCACACAATATACAGTATACCTCTACACTGTGCCACACAATATACAGTATACCGCTACACTGTGCCACACAATATACAGTATACCGCTACACTGTGCCCCACAATATACAGTATACCTCTACACTGTGCCCCACAATATACAGTATACCTCTACACTGTGCCCCACAATATACAGTATACCTCTACACTGTGCCACACAATATACAGTATACCGCTACACTGTGCCACACAATATACAGTATACCTCTACACTGTGCCACACAATATACAGTATACCTCTACACTGTGCCCCACAATATACAGTATACCTCTACACTGTGCCACACAATATACAGTATACCGCTACACTGTGCCACACAATATACAGTATACCTCTACACTGTGCCACACAATATACAGTATACCGCTACACTGTGCCACACAATATACAGTATACCTCTACACTGTGCCACACAATATACCGCTACACTGTGCCACACAATATACAGTATACCTCTACACTGTGCCACACAATATACAGTATACCGCTACACTGTGCCCCATAATATACAGTATACCTCTACACTGTGCCATACAATATACAGTATACCTCTACACTGTGCCACACAATATACAGTATACCGCTACACTGTGCCACACAATATACAGTATACCGCTACACTGTGCTACACAATGTACAGTATACCACTACTCTGTGCCACACAATATACAGTATACCTCTACACTGTGCCACACAATATACAGTATACCGCTACACTGTGCCACACAATATACAGTATACCTCTACACTGTGCCACACAATATACAGTATACCTCTACACTGTGCCACACAATATACAGTATATTGGAAAAATTTGTGGATAGCTCACCACCCTCCTCAGTCGGGTAAGGGTGCTCTAGACGAAAGACTGCTCACTCAATCAGTCTAGAAATTGAAGAGTTAAATAGAAAACACGGCTGGCACTCACTATGTGGTTCACATCAAACAACTACTTTATTAATCCTAGTTCACAATAGAACAAAAGCAGCAATGCATGTATTAATATACACAATACAAATTAAAAAACGTTCAGAAAACCCCTAAAAAATTGAATAAAATATGATAAAACTGTATAAAACAATATTATATAACTGTAATAATATTACACAGTGAGAAAATTGTGAGGTTCTGTGATTCACAGTACTCTTTTGCCTGATAGCAATTAATATCCAAGTCTCTTATATTTGGGAGCTTGTATCTTTAAATGTGGAACGCTATAGCGTCGGTTCAATGTCCGCTGTAGGTTTAGAATACTCAATCCAGAAGCTGTAGTAGCTTAGTATATCAAATGCTGGGAGGGTGCCGTTGCCTTTTAAACAATTCGATATAGCAGTCCTTATATTGTGGCTTTTAATGTTTTTGCCTATAAAGGAATATCGCTTACCCTTCTCAGGGGAGTCTTCAGCAGTCAGATTCGGCCGCTTGTTGCACCGCTCGCTGTCGGCGTCCTCGCTCTCTGGTGTTGGTCACGTGATATCTCAGAGGTATCGTGGGACTTAGAAACTATGTTTCAATGTTCTTACGAGCGGTGTTGTTTTGAATATATCAGATGGAGCGCTCCACTTCTGAAAAGATTGCTATCAGGCAAAAGAGTACTGTGAATCACAGAACCTCACAATTTTCTCACTGTGTAATATTATTACAGTTATATAATATTGTTTTATACAGTTTTATCATATTTTATTCAATTTTTTAGGGGTTTTCTGAACGTTTTTTTATTTGTATTGTGTATATTAATACATGCATTGCTGCTTTTGTTCCATTGTGAACTAGGATTAATAAAATAGTTGTTTGATGTGAACCACATAGTGAGTGCCAGCCGTGTTTTCTATTTAACTCTTCAATTTCTAGACTGATTGAGTGAGCAGTCTTTCGTCTAGAGCACCCTTACCCGACTGAGGAGGGTGGTGAGCTATCCACAAATTTTTCCAATTTACATTTTTTTATCACTCAATTGTGGATCTAGCCCCCACCCACCTCAAGATGGATATGTGACAAAAAAGACAAAAAGTAGACACATTTCTCTTTGATGCTATACCTATGGAAAATATAGAGACTGAATCTGTACATGACACATTCAGAATATTAGAGCACTTGGTTATAAAACAGTTGAAACAAAACTGGGAGATCAGATCCCTACGTCAATACTTAGATCAAGATAGGATCCCAAAAGGCTTACAATTATTGAAAACCCCAGCACAGGATTTGTATGGGGAGGAATTTGACCTGGAATGGACAAACCTCCTACATACACAATCACGGGCACTAGTTGAATTAATTATAAAAAGGAGAGTACAAATTCTTGGGAATATTACAGAAGAAATTAATCGGATGAAAATCAAAATAGACCAATTACCCAAAGATAGCACTCTAAATTTATGGCAGGAAAGAATATGCAAAAGTTTAGATAAAATTGAATCCGAAATAATTGCTAAAAAAAGTAAGAAACACAATTTGGTCCCTAAATTACAACATAGAGAACATAAAGAAGTAGAAAACAGAGATAGATCTGTAGTAATCCCCGTAGAACAAATAAGACCCACAATACCAACGAGAAATAGGTTTGAAACTTTGGCGCAGCAGCCTTTTTTAGATGGGACTCCACCACACCACTCACCAAGGATAAAAAGCAGACACATACGATCACCAGAGCACAACAGGAGAGAACAAACTCCCCAGAGACATCAATACAACTTGAGACATCACAAACATCACAGACAGGAGGAATCATATTATTCACCACACCAGGCACGTCCATTGGGACAGAGGGATTATCAGAGAACATCACCAAACTACATTCAGAGGGAATCACAACAACAATCACATCACAACCACCAGTCCGAAACAATAAGACACGGAGGGGGAGGAAAAAGAAGGACTCACAGGTAAATACACACAATATGGAACAGGATAATATTATCAATTTGAGCAACACTAAACTAACAGTAGCACAGAGTTCCCTTTTAAATAAAGGATTAAAGTTTGCACCCAGCGCACAACTAAACAAGTTCAATACCTACATTGGGATTCAAAAATTTATTAGGAATTTATGTTTAAAAAAATACTTTATTAAAAATCCTACTTCCATAACTATACAAAGAGAAGAAAGTTTCAAACACACAAACCTAAAAAATAAATCAAAAAAATTTCCCAGGAATGAAATTGGCCCAGAAATGGGGAGTTTTCAAAAAAATGTGGAAGCAGATCTCAGAAAAGTAAAAGAAAAACAATTATATAGAAAAAATCTATCAAATGGAGAAATATCTGCAATTAAAGAATTACAGAAGAATGAGAAAATCACGATTCGCCCCGCAGATAAGGGTGGGGCTATCGTGATTCTAGATACCACAAAATATATACAAGAGTGCATGAGACAACTCTCTGACAATTTTACATATAAAAAACTTGAAATAGACCCCACTAAAAAATTTAGTGAGAAACTAAAAGAATATTGTCAGAGAGGTGCCCAGATGGGCATACTGTCACAACAAGAATCTGACTATATTATGGGGACGCCCGGAAGACTCCCAGTCTTTTATTGCCTTCCTAAGGTACACAAGGACATGGGGAGTCCTCCGGGCCGCCCCATAGTATCAGGTATTGGCTCTTTAACATCCAATCTATCAAGATACATAGATACATGGCTACAACCCATGGTGAAAACAACGATATCATATTTGAGAGACACCACCCAAATTATTCGAATATTGGAAGGGTTAAAGGTAGAAGAGGACTGGACTATGACTACGTTAGACATCCAGTCTCTCTACACAGTAATAGACCATGAAGCTGGGATAAGAGCCATCAGAGCACAATTGGAGAAAAATAACACAATGAAGAAGCAACAAATAGATTTTATTTTAAAAGGGATCGAACACATCTTACAACATAACTATTTTTATTTTGAAGGGAGTTTTTATTTACAAACTAGAGGAACCGCCATGGGCACTAGGTTTGCCCCCAGCTATGCTAACCTGTTCTTAGCACAATGGGAACAGGAGAACATTGACTTACATAGAGGGGGCAACCTAGTGCTCTGGCGTCGTTATATAGACGATGTGCTTTTAATTTGGAAGGGAGATCAAGAGAGTCTCAACAAATTTATAACAGAACTAAATAATAATACATTGAATTTAGTTTTTACTCAAAGTACCAATAAACTAGAAATTGAATTTTTAGACTTGTCAATTACAAGAGTAGCAGACAAATATATCTGTAAAACATACCAAAAACCCTCGGCCAGGAATGCCTTTATTTTACATACCAGTTGCCATCTGCCAAACTGGCTATTAAATGTACCCTTCGGACAGTTTCGCCGATTGAAACGAAACTGTACCGAAGAGGTCCAGTTTGAGGTAGAGGCAATGCATTTAAGAGACAAATTCCTGGCCAAACAATATCCAAGTAATATATTGGAAGGGTCATTGGATAAGGTTAGGAAACTACCAAGAAATACACTACTAACTGACAAGACAGTTGAACAGAATGAGATGGACTCTCAATTTAGGATTATCCTTCCTTATGTAACACAAAGGAGAAAAATTGAAGAAATCATTAAACGTCATTGGCATCACCTCTTACAAGACAAAGTTATAGGTAGGATAATACCCCCAAGACCCCAAATAATATACACGAGGGCGGCCAATTTAGGGATAAAAGTAGCCCCTTCAATTAAGAATGTGAAGATTAAAACATCCAATATTGGAAGACTGACGAACTTGAAAGGTTTTTACAAGTGCGGACAATGTATCTGTTGCAAAACTACAAATATTCCAAGGAACACGAAGACAGTATCTTCCACACAGAATTCCTTTGTGTGGGAGATAGAACATTTCCTCACTTGTAATTCTGTGAGTGTAATTTATCTAGCTCAATGTCCATGCTCAAGACAATACATTGGACGAACTAAGAGGGCCTTGAGAGTGAGGATATCCGAACATATTTCCAATATTAGGAAGGGATATGAAAAACACTCACTCTCAAGGCACTTTAAAGAAGCCCATGGACAAGACCCTAAAGGGTTGTCTTTTGTGGCTCTAGAAAAAATTGGTAAACATTGGAGAGGTGGAAACCACATTGAGCAGATGTCAAGGGCAGAATCCAAGCAAATTTATAATTTTGGAAGTTTATTACCAGCTGGGCTTAATGCGGAATTAGAAATTTTGGGCTTTTTATAGACTGGGTGGTGTGCCCCTCACTCAATTTGGGATCACATGTTAGCCGTTTATCGGCTCTGTGATCCCTTCTTGGTGATGGGCCCACCTCCCCGCTACTACACTCTACCACTTCTATTATGAATTTTATAATGTATTAGAAATAGAAGATAAAGAGGATGATGCCCTTTTTATATATCTTTTATACATGTATCCCTTCTTATTAACTTGTATTATGTTTTAACATTTTTTATTCTTATTATATATTGTATCAGTACTCTGTTTTGTGATATTTTTATATACCAAGATGCTGCGGTTCAAATGCAATAAAAAACGCATATGCGATTTTAAAACCGCATAAGAAACGCACCGCACGAAACGAAACGCACTTTGTAAAAACGAGATTCCAATCCAGATTTTGTGGACTGCCTGGAGGGATATAAAAAAGATGATGTACCAACAGGGATATAGCTACTGAGGAAGAGGACTGAAGTCCTCGAAACGCGTTTAGCGTTATATCCCTGAATACAGCAACATTTGGGACATGACCGACAAGATTTGAATCATCTTTTCAGAAGTGGAGTGCTCCATCTGATATATTCAAAACAACACCGCTCGTAAGAACATTGAAACATAGTTTCTAAGTCCCACGATACCTCTGAGATATCACGTGACCAACACCAGAGAGCGAGGACGCCGACAGCGAGCGGTGCAACAAGCGGCCGAATCTGACTGCTGAAGACTCCCCTGAGAAGGGTAAGCGATATTCCTTTATAGGCAAAAACATTAAAAGCCACAATATAAGGACTGCTATATCGAATTGTTTAAAAGGCAACGGCACCCTCCCAGCATTTGATATACTAAGCTACTACAGCTTCTGGATTGAGTATTCTAAACCTACAGCGGACATTGAACCGACGCTATAGCGTTCCACATTTAAAGATACAAGCTCCCAAATATAAGAGACTTGGATATTAATTGCTATCAGGCAAAAGAGTACTGTGAATCACAGAACCTCACAATTTTCTCACTGTGTAATATTATTACAGTTATATAATATTGTTTTATACAGTTTTATCATATTTTATTCAATTTTTTAGGGGTTTTCTGAACGTTTTTTAATTTGTATTGTGTATATTAATACATGCATTGCTGCTTTTGTTCTATTGTGAACTAGGATTAATAAAGTAGTTGTTTGATGTGAACCACATAGTGAGTGCCAGCCGTGTTTTCTATTTAAATATACAGTATACCTCTACACTGTGCCACACAATATACAGTATACCTCTACACTGTGCCACACAATATACAGTATACCTCTACACTGTGCCACACAATATACAGTATACCGCTACACTGTGCCCCACAATATACAGTATACCGCTACACTGTGCCACACAATATACAGTATACCTCTACACTGTGCCCCACAATATACAGTATACCTCTACACTGTGCCACACAATATACAGTATACCTCTACACTGTGCCACACAATATACAGTATACCTCTACACTGTGCCACACAATATACAGTATACCGCTACACTGTGCCCCACAATATACAGTATACCGCTACACTGTGCCACACAATATACAGTATACCTCTACACTGTGCCCCACAATATACAGTATACCTCTACACTGTGCCACACAATATACAGTATACCTCTACACTGTGCCCCACAATATACAGTATACCTCTACACTGTGCCACACAATATACAGTATACCTCTACACTGTGCCACACAATATACAGTATACCGCTACACTGTGCCACACAATATACAGTATACCGCTACACTGTGCCACACAATATACAGTATACCTCTACACTGTGCCACACAATATACAGTATACCGCTACACTGTGCCCCATAATATACAGTATACCTCTACACTGTGCCATACAATATACAGTATACCTCTACACTGTGCCACACAATATACAGTATACCTCTACACTGTGCCACACAATATACAGTATACCTCTACACTGTGCCACACAATATACAGTATACCGCTACACTGTGCCACACAATATACAGTATACCTCTACACTGTGCCACACAATATACAGTATACCGCTACACTGTGCCACACAATATACAGTATACCGCTACACTGTGCCACACAATATACAGTATACCTCTACACTGTGCCACACAATATACAGTATACCTCTATATTGTGCCCCACAATATACAGTATACCTCTACACTGTGCCACACAGTATACCGCTACACTGTGCCACACAATATACAGTATATCTCTACACTGTGCCACACAATATACAGTATACCGCTACACTGTGCCACACAATATACAGTATACCTCTACACTGTGCCACACAATATACAGTATACCTCTACACTGTGCCACACAATATACAGTATATCTCTACACTGTGCCACACAATATACAGTATACCGCTACACTGTGCCACACAATATACAGTATACCTCTACACTGTGCCACACAATATACAGTATACCTCTACACTGTGCCACACAATATACAGTATGCCTCTACACTGTGCCACACAATATACAGTATACCTCTACACTGTGCCACACAATATACAGTATACCGCTACACTGTGCCACACAATATACAGTATACCGCTACACTGTGCCACACAATGTACAGTATACCTCTATATTGTGCCACACAATATACAGTATACCTCTACACTGTGCCACACAATATACAGTATACCTCTACACTGTGCCACACAATATACAGTATATCTCTACACTGTGCCACACAATATACAGTATACCGCTACACTGTGCCACACAATATACAGTATACCTCTACACTGTGCCACACAATATACAGTATACCTCTACACTGTGGAGTCTGTTCTGTAAGCACCCTTGTTCTGTGGCGGCGGACAGAAAATAATCTGGAAGTGGCCCTCCCAAGACCAGGCTCTGGATCCGCCACTGGACCGCTCACAGGAGTGTACATTTCTTCTAAACTGTAATCCGTATCCTCTGACCTGCAGAAATCAGCACTCGCTCGGTAACAACTAACAGGCAGTTTCTGTAGGCTGCAGCCTGGCCCTGTTACCGAAGCTAGCCGAGTGGTGTAAGGTTAAGGTACTAGTAGAGATGAGCGGCCAATTAATCCTGATTTAAAGTTAGTTACTGCAGGATATGGATTACAGTTTAGAAATGTCAAATGTACACTCCTGTGAGGGAGGGAGGGGGATCTGTGGATGACAGTTATAAGGAGGGGGATCTGTGGATGACACTGTTATAGGGAGGGGGATCTGTGGATGACACTGTTATAGGGAGTGGGATCTGTGGATGACACTGTTATGGAGGGGGAAATGGGGATGACACTGTCATGGGGTGGATCTGTGGATGACAGATATAGCATAAGATGATATATACGGTATGTGTCATCCACAGATCCCACCCCATAGCAGTGTCATCCACAGATCCCACCCCATAGCAGTGTCATCCACAGATCCCCCCATATCAATCTCATCCACAGATCCCCCTCCCTATAAAAGTGTCATCCATAGGCAACTAGGACATGTTAAAATCTGAGTGATTGTTTTTTTTTTTTAAACCACAAACAGCAGGACTTTTCTTCCCTGTTGCGGTTTTAGGTATTGGGTAAAGTATGTCATCATTTCTAAGCATACTTGTGTAAATGTGTTGTATTATAGCTGCCCCCCCCCCCCCTACTTTTGTCCTGGCCCCCAGTGTGACCCCCAAAATGTAAAAGCTAGAGACGCCACTGCACCTGTGTCAGAGGTCAGAAGATCTGGAAGGCTGGCTGCACATCGGGTTAGCTGACAGCTTCTTGATTCTCAGTGTTGTTGTTTAGTAATGACCACACCTCCGGTCAGGTGCAGCCTGTTTGTCATTTACTGCTTCCTCTATTTAGTTCTGTCTCACACTCCTATCCATCCAGTTGATATTCTCTGCCTGGACTTGGAGAGTTGGTGTATGGACCTTTGCTGGTTTCCTGCTCATCAATTTTCTATCAGATAAGTTGGATTGCTTTTTGTATTTGGTTGTTCCCTTGTGCTTGTTGTTTCTAGGCTTTAGGGAGACGCTGGTTCATTCACCTTGGAAGGAACTAGTTGTCTCTTTCCCTGTCACTACCTTAAGGCATTTAAGGACTCCTAGGGTTCAGGTTACGGTGTATGTATTTTCCCACCATCCGGGTTTATACATACTGACAAGAATCAGGGCCAGATTTAGGGGTTTCCTAAGAGGTGACCATTCTCCTCTCCCTAGCTTGAGGCATAGCATTTTGTCTTTCTCCATATGTTGTTGTTCTGTGTTCCTCCCCTCCCCATTACTCATGACATCTACACTGTCTGTCCCTTCCTATGCACAGCTTTCCCTAACACTGAGCAATTTAGTGCAGGTTGCGCTACAAATATATATTGCTGCTGTCACACACAATAGTCCTTAAAAGGACTTTTTGGTCTCTGAAACGTTTTTGTGCAAAAAAATATTCAATTACACTCCCTACACTCTCTGTCCCTTCCTATGCTCAGCTCTCCCTGACTACGAATGAGCCGAACATACGTCATCGGGTGCCATATAGCACCCGATGACAGGTTCCGGCCAGCTAATCAATGTAATGCCAGCAGCCAACATGGCTACTGGCATTACAGTGAGGGCAGTACTTACCCGCACATTTATTGATTGCGTAGCAGCCAGGAAACGTGCTTGGAGGAGACTCGAGCATGGCGCTCGAGCACATGCGGTACTGGGCCGAATACCGCCATGTGCTGAGCATCGAGATGCTCGAGCCGAACAGGTGTTCGGCCGAGCATGCTCGATCAACACTACCCATTACCAGCAATTTTCTGTGAGCCCTAAAATGATGATAATTACCACCAAAAAATACTGGCCAAGTTATGTCACACCCCAAAGGGGTTGTGGTTGTGGGGGAGTGTGCAGTGTCCTGGAACACTGCTTAAAGGGGTTCTGCAGTTCTTTTAAACTGATGATCTATTCTCTGGATAGATCATCAGCATTGATCTGCGGGGGTCTGACACCCGGGACACCTGCCAATCAGCTGTCTGAGAAGGCAGTGGCACTTTAGGGGTACCACGACCTTCTCTCGATTTCCCTCAGGCCCAGTGACATCATGACTAGTATCACTGACCTGGGCGGGGCTAAGATCTGTTCAATTGAATGGAGCTGAGCTGTGCCCAGGCCAGTTATACTAGTAGTGATGTCACTGGGCCTGCGGTAAACAGCGAGAAGGCTGTAGTGCTACTGTAAAGCCATGTATCGGGGTGGGCTCCCCAGGATACAGCAAAGTCACGAACGAGGAAAGCAACACTGACACCAGCTTTTATGAGAACAGACTTTTTACTAAAATATGACACTGAACGCAAACCCCAACCTCTGGGAACATAAAATGGATTTACATACACTCAGCTCGCAGGCAAAGACCCTTGTGTTGCACAGCACGGCGCCCTGCAATGGATGCCAGAAAGAATTGCACTAGTTTGCCTACTGGCGGGCACAACTAAAAACGGCCACACCATACCTGTTATTACCCTAGAAACTACACAAACGATTATGTGGGTGTATGATACGGGCTGGCCTGCGGTACAGCACAAAAGATTACAATCTTATAGTAAACAACATTATTCCCCTTCCCGCAACTGAACCTATGACATGTGCCTGCTGTCACGACCCTTGGTCATGGTCGTGACGCTTGTGGCTGCATGCAGTTGCCTGCGGTCTTGGTGTTGTTGTCAATCACAGGTGAGGCCTATAGTATGTTGCCTCAACTGTGGTTGCCGCTGGCAACATTGGGTATGTGGCAGCAGAGCGGCATGAGCTGTGCTAGGCAGCCTGCTGCAGTAGGCATGCGGTTGCACCTGGCAACCTCTCCTATAGGTGTGCCTTTTATCAGTGTGCACGGGGTGTTATATGTGTTGTGTGCACTTCCCCTTTAAGTTGATGTTTTCCCTTCCCTGGTGTTGGAAAGGTTAACTTCCTTCCTAGTGTGTGTGCGCACTGGATGTGTCTGATTGTTGGGTGTGGCTACTTGGCCCTATAAAGCCTCAGTGGAAGGCAGTAGTCAGAGAGGGTGCTTCAGCCATGCTTGCTGGAGACATCCTTCTGGTTATTTACCATCTGCCAGTGAGGGCCACCCTGGTGGTCATAAAAATTATGTTACACGGTGTTATGAAGGTGTGTGTGGGGTTTCCTTATTATTGCAGCTTATGGTCCTGGGTTCCTGTGTGATGTCTGGTGTGTGCTGTGTTCGTTTGTGTTCTGAACAGCAGCACTTGCACATGGGTTCCAGGTTTTGTTGTCTGTGGCAGGTGAGTGTTGTGTTGGTTGCATTTGCCTGTCACTGCCATAAGTTGTTTCTGTACCCCTTGTAGCTTGGCCACTTTAGACTCCTGTTTCTCCGTGTCCAGGAGGAACGGGCTGTCTACCCAGCTCCTAGTTCAGGGAACGACGGAGGGTCAGTAGGGATCCGAGGTTCCTGAGCATGGGCCCTCCTACCTTTAAGGGCGGCTCATGCAGCTAGGAGTCAGGGTCAGATTAGGGAAGCGCTAGGAGGTGACCTGCTCCCTAATTCTGTGGTTCTGGCCAAGTAGCAACCTTACCATCACCTGGCACCGCACGGCTGAGGGTTTTCCCCATCCTCAGCCGTGACACCTGCGCATTACTCCTGCGCAAAACGCTGGGCCGGATTTAGCCAGTGAGCCGTCTATCAGCTCTCAACTGTGCAATGTCTCTTTTTATTATAGAGTCCTTTTGTGAACAGCAGAAACATTTTTTGGCCTGACACACAAAACAGAGAGATCCTAACTAGATAACTACAGGCCTGGTCTAGTCTCTAGGCACCAATATTGCAGTGAGGTGCGTACATGATCTTACTGACCCGGATCTGCTCTTTCTCCACTGATGACTCCAAACCGAACAAGCAGTCTATTCAACAAACATGCGGTACCGCAGAACAGGTCGTTTGTTTCTCAGATCTCATCAGCACTCCTGGCGATCAGCTTAACCACTTAGCGCTACGCTAACGCCGAAAGGCGTCATCGCGGCGGCTCTCCCAGGCTACGCTAACGCCAATAGGCGTCATCTCGCGTGAGCCGAGATTTCCTGTGAACGCGCGCACGCAGACGCGCGCGTTCACAGGAACGGGAGGTAAGCGAGTGGATCTCCAGCCTGCCAGCGGCGATCGCTCGCTGGCAGGCTGGAGATGTGATTTTTTTAACCCCTAACAGGCATATTAGATGCTGTTTTGATAACAGCGTCTAATATACCTGCTACCTGGTCCTCTGGTGGTCCCTTTTGTTAGGATCGACCACCAGAGGACTCAGGCAGCTCACTAAAGTAGCACCAAACACCACTACACTACACTACACCCCCCCTGTCACTTATTAACCCTTTATAAACCACTGATCAGCCCATATAGACTCCCTGATCACCCCCCCTGTCATTGATCACCCCCCTGTCATTGATCACCCCCCTGTAAGGCTCCATTCAGAGGTCCGTATGATTTTTACGGATCCACGGATACATGGATCGGATCCGCAAAACGCATACGGACGTCTGAATGGAGCCTTACAGGGGGGTGATCAATGACAAGGGGGTGATCACGCATATAGACTTCCTGATCACTTCCCTGTCATTGATCACCCCCCTGTAAGGCTCCATTCAGACGTCCGTATGATTTTTACGGATCCACTGATACATGGATCGGATCCGCAAAACACATGCGGACGTCTGAATGGAGCCTTACAGGGGGGATGATCAATTACAGAGGAGTGATCACCCATATAGACTCCCTGATCACCTCCGTCATTGATCACCCCCCTGTAAGGCTCCATTCAGACGTCCGTATGATTTTTACGGATCCACGGATACATGGATCGGATCCGCAAAACACATACGAACGTCTGAATGGAGCCTTACAGGGGGGTGATCAATGACAGAGGGGTGATCACCCATATAGACTTCCTGATCACCCCCTGTCATTGATCACCCCCCTGTCATTGATCACCCCCCTGTAAGGCTCCATTCAGACGTCCGTATGATTTTTACGGATCCACGGATACATGGATCGGATCCGCAAAACACATACGGACGTCTGAATGGAGCCTTACAGGGGGGTGATCAGTGACAGGGGGGTGATCACCCCATATACACTCCCTGATCACCCCCTGTCATTGATCACCCCCCTGTAAGGCTCCATTCAGACGTCCGCATGTGTTTTGCGGATCCGATCCGTGGATCCGTAAAAAATCATACGGATGTCTGAATGGAGCCTTACAGGGGGGTGATCAATGATGAAGGTGATCAGGGAGTCTATATGGGTGATCACCCCTCTGTCATTGATCACCCCCCTGTAAGGCTCCATTCAGACGTCCGCATGTGTTTTGCGGATCCGATCCATGTATCCGTGGATCCGTAAAAAATCATACGGACGTCTGAATGGAGCCTTACAGGGGGGTGATCAATGACGAAGGTGATCAGGGAGTCTATATGGGTGATCACCCCTCTGTCATTGATCACCCCCCTGTAAGGCTCCATTCAGACGTCCGCATGTGTTTTGCAGATCCGATCCATGTATCCGTGGATCAGTAAAAAATCATACGGACGTCTGAATGGAGCCTTACAGGGGGGTGATCAATGACGAAGGTGATCAGGGAGTCTATATGGGTGATCACCCCTCTGTCATTGATCACCCCCCTGTAAGGCTCCATTCAGACGTCCGCATGTGTTTTGCGGATCCGATCCATGTATCCGTGGATCCGTAAAAAATCATACGGATGTCTGAATGGAGCCTTACAGGGGGGTGATCAATGACAGGGGTGTGATCAATGACAGGGGGGTGATCACCCCATATAGATTCCCTGATCACCCCCCTGTCATTGATCACCCCCTGTAAGGCTCCATGTAGACATTTTTTTGGGCACAAGTTAGCGGAAATTTTTTGTTTGTTTTTGTTTTTTCTTACAAAGTCTCATATTCCACTAACTTGTGTCAAAAAATAAAATCTCACATGAACTCACCATACCCCTCACGGAATCCAAATGCGTAAATTTTTTAGACATTTATATTCCAGACTTCTTCTGACGCTGTAGGGCCCCTAAAATGCCAGGGCAGTATAAGTACCCCACATGTGACCCCATTTTGGAAAGAAGACACCCCAAGGTATTCCGTGAGGGGCATATTGAGTCCATGAAAGATTGAAATTTTTGTCCCAAGTTAGCAGAAAGGGAGACTTTGTGAGAAAATACAAAAAAAATCAATTTCCGCTAACTTGTGCCCAAAAAAAAAATTCTAGGAACTCGCCATGCCCCTCACGGAATACCTTGGGGTGTCTTCTTTCCAAAATGGGGTCACATGTGGGGTATTTATACTGCCCTGGCATGTTAGGGGCCCGAAAGCGTGAGAAGAAGTCTGGGATCCAAATGTCTAAAAATGCCCTCCTAAAAGGAATTTGGGCCGCTTTGCGCATCTAGGCTGCAAAAAAGTGTCACACATGTGGTATCGCCGTACTCAGGAGAAGTTGGGGAATGTGTTTTGGGGTGTCATTTTACATATACCCATGCTGGGTGAGAAAAATATCTTGGTCAAATGCCAACTTTGTATAAAAAAATGGGAAAAGTTGTCTTTTGCCGAGATATTTCTCTCACCCAGCATGGGTATATGTAAAATGACACCCCAAAACACATTCCCCAACTTCTCCTGAGTACGGCGATACCAGATGTGTGTCACTTTTTTGCCGCCTAGGTGGGCAAAGGGGCCCACATTCCAAAGAGCACCTTTCAGATTTCACAGGTCCTTTTTTACACATTTTGATTTCAAACTACTTACCACACATTTGGGCCCCTAAATTGCCAGGGCAGTATAACTACCCCACAAGTGACCCCATTTTGGAAAGAAGACACCCCAAGGTATTCCGTGAGGGGCATGGCGAGTTCCTAGAATTTTTTATTTTTTGTCACAAGTTAGCGGAAAATGATGATTTATTTTTATTTATTTTTTTCCCTTACAAAGTCTCATATTCCACTAACTTGTGACAAAAAAAAAAAATTCCAGGAACTCGCCATGCCCCTCACGGAATACCTTGGGGTGTCTTCTTTCCAAAATGGGGTCACTTGTGGGGTAGTTATACTGCCCTGGCAATTTAGGGGCCCTAATGTGTGCGAAGTAGTTTGAAATCAAAATCTGTAAAAAATGGCCGGTGAAATCCTAAAGGTGTTCTTTGGAATGTGGGCCCCTTTGCCCACCTAGGCTGCAAAAAAGTGTCACACATCTGGTATCGCCGTACTCAGGAGAAGTTGGGCAATGTGTTTTGGGGTGTCATTTTACATATACCCATGCTGGGTGATATAAATATCTTGGTCAAATGCCAACTGTGTATAAAAAAATGGGAAAAGTTGTCTTTTGCCAATATATTTCTCTCACCCAGCATGGGTATATGTAAAATGACACCCCAAAACACATTCCCCAACTTCTCCTGAGTACGGCGATACCAGATGTGTCACACTTTTTTGCAGCCTAGGTGGGCAAAGGGGCACATATTCCAAAGTGCACCTTTCGGATTTCACCGGTCATTTTTTACACATTTCGATTGCAAAGTTCTTCTCACACATTTGGGCCCCTAAATTGCCAGGGCAGTATAACTACCCCACAAGTGACCCCATTTTGGAAAGAAGACACCCCAAGGTATTTCGTGATGGGCATAGTGAGTTCATGGAAGTTTTTATTTTTTGTCACAAGTTAGTGGAATATGAGACTTTGTAAGAAAAAAATAATAATAATAATAAATCATTATTTTCCGCTAACTTGTGACAAAAAACAAAAAGTTCTATGAACTCACTATGCCCATCAGCGAATACCTCAGGGTGTCTACTTTCCAAAATGGGGTCATTTGTGGGTTTTTTCTACTGTTTGGCCATTGTAGAACCTCAGGAAACATGACAGGTGCTCAGAAAGTCAGAGCTGCTTCAAAAAGCGGAAATTCACATTTTTGTACCATAGTTTGTAAACGCTATAACTTTTACCCAAACCATTTTTTTTTTACCCAAACATTTTTTTTTAATCAAAGACATGTAGAACAATAAATTTTGCGAAAAATTTATATATGGATGTCGTTTTTTTTGCAAAATTTTACAACTGAAAGTGAAAAATGACATTTTTTTGCAAAAAAATCGTTAAATTTTGATTAATAACAAAAAAAGTAAAAATGTCAGCAGCAATGAAATACCACCAAATGAAAGCTCTATTAGTGAGAAGAAAAGGAGGTAAAATTCATTTGGGTGGTAAGTTGCATGACCGAGCAATTAACCGCTAAAGTTGTGGAGTGCCGATTTGTAAAAAAGGGCCTGGTCACTAGGGGGGTATAAACCTGTGGTCCTTAAGTGGTTAACTTGACTGTAGTTGTGATCGCAAATTGTGGATCCCACGCTTGGATGTAAATGGATTCACTTCTCTCTGTGCCCTTCCAATATGGCAACCCCCGCCGATCAGATGCTGATGATCTATCCAGAGGATAGATCATCAGTTTAAAATAACTGCAGAACCTCTTTAATATTGTGATTGCGTTTCATGAAAATGTGCTTGTGCCTGAGTTCCCATGAGGTTGCACAGGGAGAAGGAGGTTCTAGCAAACCTCCCAGGGCTGACTCCGCCCTGCTCTCAGAGAAGAAGAAGACGGAGGAGAGTGTGATGTCTGAGGAAAAGCTGCACCTCAGCAGCCATTGTGGAGAGTTAACAAAACTCCAGAATTAGCTCCATGTACCAGCCCATAGAAGGGAAAGATTAGAGGAGATTCAGGCAACCTAGAGAGGGAGTGAAAATATTGGTGAGGAATGTAATTGTCGTTTATCAGGCTCTAGCCTCCTCTGTATCTGGTGGAGAGATTGTAAGCTACCAGATTCCCAGCATAACCAAAGACAGAAAGGCCACCTGTCAGGAGATAGTATTCCTAGAGAGGATATAGAAGTATGTGACTATACAGTACAGCAGAGATAGTCCATCTCTCCAGCCTGGAGAAACAAGGGATTGATTGTTATAGGGGAAAACAACCCCTTATGCAACTTTTGGGAACTAACCTGACCCATTGTAGAAGCTGCCTTGCTGTAAATTACTTTTGCGAACATTGATGACCTTTGGATCAGCTTTAGTACTGGGAATTTGTTAAGAGAACTGGTTTCTTTATTGTGACAACTTTTCACCTATTTGCACCTTACGGTGCTGGCATCGCGAACACCAGGGACCCTGCCTCCACGGCAAATAAAAAAACATTCCACCAAATGCACCTCAACCACCATCTGGCGGGAGTCCCTGCACAACAGAGTGTTCCCCGAAGGAGCTGGTGCTGTCCTTCCATTCACTGCACGCCAGCCCTGGGAGCATTGCTAACCGTGAGTAAAACTACTACTACCCCCATTTGCCGACCATAACTCACACATATTGCCCCTGTGGTCCGGTCGCTGCACATGGCTTAACACAGGTGTTAAGTTACTATGTCATTATGTGGCTCCCAGTATTAATAATGCCCCCATTAGTGTCCCCCAGTAATAGTAATGCCCCCATTAGTGCCCACCAATAATATTAATGCCTCCATTTGTACCTCCAGAATTGATAATGCCCCCATTAGTGCCCTCAGTTATATTAATGCCTCCATTAGTACCTCCCAGAATTGATGCCCCCATTAGTGCCCCCAGTATTAGTAATGCCTTCATTAGTGCTCCCCAGTATTAATGCCCTGATTAGTGCCCCCTCCAGAAGCCCCCCCAGAATTACTAATGCCCCCCCCCCCCCTCTGCTTGCGCAAAAAAAAAAAAAGAACTCGCCTCCTCCATTTGATGAGGCAAGTTATTTTTTTTTTACACACGTGGGGGAGGGGCGGGAGTTAAAGAATGTACTTATAAGTGCTCCACAATAGAAGCATTCATTAGTAACAGTCCATATAGGAAAATACTGGCAATTACTATTGGCGGTAGAAAAAAATTACTGGCATCGGCAAGGGCACTAAATTACCAGCTTGGCTGGTGAGTTACCGGCCGGTTGGCAACTCTAGCCACATGTGAACATGCCATAAAGAGAGGACATTACTCAGGGGTTCTGGGTTTCTAGGACATAGACATCTCATATAGCTGCCGCCATTCCTGACATCCACCACACACAAGAGGCGGCTTCCAGTGATGACATTTATGGATTTTACTAACAGCCGGGGACATTTTCTCTCCACAGTCACAATCTACAGATTTTATACTAACGCTCTGTGGACGCCTCACCCACATCTCATCTTCTTATTCTTACAGGTTGGCTGATAATGATCTAACAGACACTTCCTGCATCCAGTTGGCATCTGTAATAAGGAATAACCAGTCCCTGAAGATACTCGACCTGTCTGGTAACCGACTGTCTGGTCCTCACTTCAGTGACTTGATGGAGGCTCTGCCCAGTCCGACCTGCGGGATAGGGGAATTACAGTGAGTATAAGAGATGTGTACAGGACTGAGACATGTGGGACACAAGTTATACATGGATTTTATTCTATTTTATGCTGCACCATTGTTATGTCTATGAGATAACCTGCTGACTAGTGTTGTCACGATACCAAAATTTTGATTTTATTTCGATACCATAAAAAAGTATTGCGATACTCTATACCATTCAATACCATGCAAGAAAAATAAAACACCCAAAAATCTGCGTGCATTCAGCATTTTATGGAATGTCCGGCCCATAATAGAACAGTCCGATTTTTTTGGGGGGTAAAAGGTAAAAAAAAATGGCAAATCGTGCGGTTTTAATATTTTTTTCTGTTACGGCGTTTACTGTATAGGAGATATTTTTTAATAGTTTGCACTTTTTTGGGCGTGGCAATATGTAATGTTTATTTTTTTGTTTATATATTTTATATGTAAAATTGGGAATTTAAACTTAATATTTTGGTGTTTGTTTTTTCCTTTTTTTTTTTTTTCCTTTTTATTTAATAACTATTAGCCCCCTTGGGGCTAGAACCCTGGTCCTATTCACCCTGATAGAGATCTATTAGAGTGAATAGGATCTTACACTTTCCCTGCTGCCCTGGGCTTTGTGCACACGGCAGCAGGGAGCTTACCATGGAGGGCTTCAGTAGCGTCCTGGCTGCCATGGTAATCTATGGGAGCAGCGCGATTACACTGCTGGGGCTCCAATCGGAACTGCCACCGATGAAATGGAGGGTAGGGGATCCTGTGACCACTGCCACCAATGAATATAACAATGAGGGGGGGGGGGGGCTGTGGCTACTGCGCCACCAATGATTCTAATACTGGGGGGACAGTGCACTGCATCACTAATGGTTATAATTTAAAATACAGGGGAGGGGTGCACTGCGCCACCAATGAATGTAATTAACACACTAATTCAAGTGTAGGTAGCGAGTGCCAGCGGCAGTATCACATTCCCGGCCTCAATAAGAGGGCCTGCGATCCGCCGAACCGCTGCAATTAACCCCTCAGGTGCCACACCTTAGGAGTTAATTGCCGCGGTTCTGCGGATCGCATGCCCTGTCATAGAGGGCCAGCTATGTGACAGCGCCGCCGGCACCCGCTGCCTACACTTGGATTAATGTGTTAATTACATTCATTGGTGGTTCAGTGGCCCCTCCCCTCATCCTCAGCACAATGATCTCATTGGTGGCAGCGGCAACCGCGTCACAGGGGAGAGAAAGGGAGGGAGAGTCCCTCCTTCTCTACTGTGCTGCTGAGTAGAACATGGTGCGCGCTGAGAGCAGCGTGCGTCATGTTCTCTAACAGATAACAGCGCAGCCTAGTATCGTTAAATAGTAAGACCCAGTGTTGTGTCAATCCGGGTCTAAAAGTATATATTGGATATCGATACTTCGATACTCGGTTTAACTCTATTCCTGTCACTGCTCTGTGGTGTCCGGCCATTGTTCTTCTTCTGCTAGGTTATTTTTAAGTATTTGTGTGCGACACACACAGTTCTGGTACACACACAGTTCTGGTACACACACAGCTATGCTATACACGCTCAACACTGCCATACACACATACAGCTCTGCTATACACACAGACTGCTATACTCACATACAGCCTGCTACACGCAAACTGTTGGTAATAAAGCCAAGGGGGAGGGGAAGGGTTGACCGATTACTCCCACCTTGCCCCTCCAATACCCAACCTTATCTCCCAACAACAAAAACAACCGTTTAACTTTTATTGCTGAGTGGTGATCATCCACAGCTTGTTTATTAAAGTGGCAAAACCTTAAGACACCGTAATCAACGGAACGGTATGTAGACCGCTGGACTCCCAGCGGGCAAGTCTGCCATTTGCTTTCATCACCTGTCCACTGTATTTAAATGCCGCTCGCTGTGACTTCTTGAATTCAACCAGGGCACGCAACCCTAAAACCTTAAAGAATAGCACGACCAACTCCAGATCAAATAAACATATCAGACTGAACCACTCCGTCTAGAGTCGAACCCATAAGGGAGGGAGGCTGGGCCATGACGCTTCCATTGAAAGAGGAAGTGAAAGAGGTGGGGCAGGGATATATATGCCCTGCCAAGGTTCCTGCACTGCCCTCGTTGATACTGAAAGGAGGACCCCTTTGCAATTAACCCCTCACCGGACAAAAACAGGGCCAGGACAAAAACCTTTCAGACCGGAGAAATGGGGAAGGGGACCACCAGTCCCTGCTCACCCTCCCTAAGCCATCGGGTGCTTCCCAAACTGTTGGTAATAAAGCAAAGGGGAAGGGGTCGATCTATTACTCCCACCTGGCCCCTCCAATACCCAACCTTAGCTTTCAATAACAAAAACACAGACAACCGTTTAACTTTTATTGCTGGGTGGTGATCGGCCACAACTTCTTTATTAAAGCAGCAAAACCTTAGGACACTGTAATCAACAGAGTGGTATGCCAGCGGGCAAATACGCCATTTGCTTCCATCACCTCTCCGCTGTATTCAAATGTTGTTGTTTGTCTATCGTTTTCGATGAGGACCTCGACATCTGATAGACAGATCTTCGGTGATTAGCAATGTTTTCTTAGATGGCTAATAAGGCCTATATTGGCATTAAATGTTTTGTTGCATACTGAACAGACATATATTCATGTTTTTGTTGTTGTTTCGGCATTTGTATTTGCAGCTTTGTGTTTACGAAGTGTACGTTTCTCCTGTGCTAGGGTTGTCCTTCTGGATTTGTATGTCTGGCAACCCTGATGGATCAGGGAACGCCATGTACAGTTGCAAGAAAAAGTATGTGAACCCTTTGGAATTATATGGATTTCTGCACAAATTGGTCATAAAATGTGATCTGATCTTCATCTAAGTCACAACAATAGACAATCACAGTCTGCTTAAACTAATAACACACAAAGAATTAAATGGTACCATGTTTTTATTGAACACACCACGTAAACATTCACAGTGTAGGTGGAAAAGGTATGTGAACCCCTAGACTAATGACATCTCCAAGAGCTAATTGGAGTGAGGTGTCAGCCAACTGGAGTCCATTCAATAAGATGAGATTGGAGGTGTTGGTTACAGCTGCCCTGCCCTATAAAAAACACACACCAGGTATGGGTTTGCTTTTCACAAGAAGCATTGCCTGATGTGAATGATGCCTCGCACAAAAGAGCTCTCAGAAGACCTACTATTAAGAATTGTTGACTTGCATAAATTGTCTATAAATGGAGAAAGTTCAGCACTGCTGCTACTCTCCCTTGGAGTGGCCGTCCTGTAAAGATGACTGCAAAAGCACAGCGCAGACTGCTCAGTGAGGTGAAGAAGAATCCTAGAGTGTCAGCTAAAGACTTACAAAAGTCTCTGGCATATGCTAACATCCCTGTTAGCGAATCTACAATACGTAAAACACTAAGCAAGAATGGATTTCATGGTAGGATACCACAGAGGAAGCCACTGCTGTCCAAAAAAAACATTGCTGCACGTTTACAGTTTGCACAAGAGCACCTGGATGTTCCACAGCAGTACTGGCAAAATATTGTGTGGACAGATGAAACCAAAGTTGAGTTGTTTGGAAGAAACACCCAACACTATGTGTGGAGAAAAAGAGGCACAGCACACCAACATCAAAACTTCATCCTAACTGTGAAGTATGGTGTTGGGGGCATCATGGTTTGAGGCTGCTTTGCTGCGTCAGGGCCTGGACTGATTGCTATCATCGAAGGAAAAATGAATTCCCAAGTTTATCAAGACATTTTGCAGGAGAACTTAAGGCCATCTGTCCACCAGCTGAAGCTCAACAGAAGATGGGTGTTGCAACAGGACAACGACCCAAAGCATAGAAGTAAATCAACAACAGAATGGCTTAAACAGAAGAAAACATGCCTTCTGGAGTGGCCCAGTCAGAGTCCTGACCTCAACCCGATTGAGATGCTGTGGCATGACCTCAAGAAAGCGATTCACACCAAACATCCCAAGAATATTGCTGAACTGAAACAGTTCTGTAAATAGGAATGGTCAAGAATTACCCCTGACCGTTGTGCATGTCTCATCTGCAATTACAGGAAACGTTTTGGTTAAAGTTATTGCTGCCAAAGGAGGTTCAACCAGTTATTAAATCTAAGGGTTCACAAACCTTTTCCACTTGCACTATGAATGTTTACATGGCGTGTTCAATAAAAACATGGTAACATTTCATTCTTTGTGTGTTATTAGTTTAGGCAGACTGTGATTGTCTATTGTTGTGACTTAGATGAAGATCAGATCACATTTTATGACCAATTTGTGCAGAAATCCATATCATTCCAAAGGGTTCACATACTTTTTCTTGCAACTGTATATGGGCAAGAGATTCCCACAAGGTGATTTTGATATCCAGGGACTTGAGAGAGGCTTTCAGTGTATCTTTGTATCGCTTCTTTTGTCCCCTGTGCGATCGTTTACCCTTGGATAGCTCACCATAGAAGATCTGTGTAGGGATGCAATGGTCTGGCATCCTTACAACATGGCCTGCCCAGAGCATCTGAGCTTTCCTCAATAAGGTGTAAACTGAAGGTAAGCCTGCTCTGAAGAGGACCTCTATATCTGGCAACTTATCCTGCCACTGGATCCTCATGATTCTACAGAGGCAAGTGAAGTGAAAGTGGTTCAGCTGTCTAGCATGTCTTCTGTATACTGTCCAGGTCTTACTAGCATACATCAGGGTAGTTAATACTACCGCCTGGTAGACTTTAAGCTTTGTAGCAAAGCTTATTCCACGGCGGTCGAACGCAATGGTCCGCAGTCTGCCGAAATGCAGAACTTGCCTTTGCAATTTTGCAGTTGACCCCGATGTCAATTGTCAATGCATGGGAGAGGGTACTGCCAAGATACGTATATTGGTCCACTGCATGCAGCTTCTGTCCTTTCACTGTGATGGTAGGTTCTTGATATTGGGCTTTCGGAGCTGACTGGTACATCACTTCGGTTTTCTTCACGTTGATGATGAGGCCAAAGTTATTTCATGCTGCTGCGAATTTGTCCATACAGGGCCTGTTCAACCCCATCCTAAAGGGCAGAAATAAATATTTCTAGCCCGATATTGGAAAGGTGAACATTGTCAGGCCTTATCAAAGATCGGTTATTACCCTTCAGCTGCTGGTGGCGAACCACTATGCCCCCCAGGGATCTTACAAAACGGGATATACGGGCGTTCACTGTGCGCCAACATTTCTCAACCGCCTCCCCGTCCCGGGTGCCCTGCCATACTACCCGAGGAATAATTTCAGACCAGACCAATATCACCTCCTTAAAAAAGGAAGGGAATCGCTCTATGTCGGACTGCATAAGGGTCATGAGCTCTGCCAATCGCAGGCAACATAGGTCATTGCCCCCAGCATGAACCACCAAAATTGCAAACTAATAATCAATCTACATAGGAGGCTGGAAGAGACAGGACGTCGGCTTTCCCAAATAACTTACTCCTTACGCCACCCCCGCAATGCCTGCTGCAGGATAAAGTGCTTGGTGACATCTGGCCAGCCGCGTAACCGGAAATGAAAAGCAATACCCGAGAGCCGGCCTTCCGCGACCGTCGCGGAAATGCACATGGAGCTCAGCCTCAGCAACCACTCGATCGTGACCTCTAAACTCATATAATTCCGGGAACAGACGTCCCTTGAGCCCACTATCCCCCACCATTCAGCCCAGGCCTTACCATGCACTTGCCAGGTAGCAGGAGAAACAGAAGAGCTAATTAACAACATCAACTGATGTCCACCAGCCGCCACAGGTGCCGTGGGCATTTCATGACATTCTGATCCGCCTCTGGAAGAAGGGACGAAAATCCTGCCAAAGAAAACGGGAAAGGGCATCAGCGACTTTGTTATCCACCCCCGGGACATAACGAGTCCTAAAATAGATATTGCACTCAAGGCACCGCAACACCAAGTGCCGCAGCAACGCAAGAACGGGGGGGAAATGGAGGACAAACTATTGATACAGCAAACCACACCTAGATTGTCCATCCAAAAACAGACATGCCGATTGGCCAACCTATCTCCCCATATCTCAACTGCAACAATGATCGGGAACAGCTCCAGTAATGTGAGATTTTTGCATAATCCAGAGAACTGCCAGCTATAGCTTTCTATGCTATTGCAAATACCTGGTTTGATGATGGAAGTAATGTCACCAATGCCAGTGCCATTAGGAATGAATGGACATGTCGGCTACGATGGTAAGCTCATCATAAAGACTACTCCCGTCAGAGCTACAGCGTAGGCAAAATGAGCAGGAGATCCACCTGAGAAGGAAATGTAGATTCAATGACCATACCTAGGACCAGTGTGAAGGTTCTACCTATAGAAGGGGGAATGTAGTAGAAGCTACAGCATACAAAGCCAGGGCCAAAACATGGTGTGGAATAGAAGACAATGTGGTAGAAAGCACAGAACCAATACCCAGTGCAAATGCATCATGTGAGGAAGGAAACAACGTGGAAGCCACATGGCTTGCAGGGTGAACGTAAGCACTGAACCTGAGAAGGGAACCACACAGTAGTAGACAAATTATTTAGGGCTACGGCAAATTCTACACCCGAGAATGGGGCCATACAGGAGTAGCCACAGCATCTGGTGCTAGTGCAGTACTCCATGAGGAGGATACCACACAGAAGAAGCCATAGTATCTAGTGCTAGCACAATACTCCATCAGAGGAGGAGGCCGTACAGTGGAAGCCATGGTATGTTGTACTAACGCAAATACTCCACCTGGAACGGAGGTCATATAGTGGTAGGCACAATAGCAAGGGCTAGTGCAAAATTGCACCTGAGAAAGAGGCCATACAGTAGTTGCCACAGTATCTAGGGCTATCGTAATACTCCACCTGAGGAGGAGGCCATACAGTAGTAGCCATGGTGTGGAGTGCTAGCAAAAATACTTTACCTGATAAAGAGAAGAGCTAGTAGTGAATATAGTGCTCACAGTCCCTGCAATACTACACCCGCATGGTAGTAACCACAGTATTCTGTTCTAGGGCAGATGCTCCACCTATTGAAGGTTTCAAGTACAATGACAGTGACTGCCATGTAGGTGCTCAACACCAATGCACAAAAATGAAGGAGTTAATGCGGTATTAGCCACAGTATCCAGTGGTAGTAGATACCAAATACCAAATGCAAATACTCCACCTGTGGAAAGCCACAGTATCCAATGTTGGTGCAAGTACTTCACTTGTTAGTGCGATTACTTGCGGAAGGAGGTAATGTGACAGGATGTACGGTATGCAGTGGTAGTGCGATTACTCTGCCTGTGGAAGGAAGGTAATATGACAGGATGTACAGCAACCAGTGGTAGTGCGTGACTGGGAGTGAGGAGGTAGCCATGCATCACCTGTAGAAGGGGTTAAATCTGTAGTACTCACTATGTTCAGCGCTGGATAGCACCACGGTTAACTGTTTTTTTTTCATAATTATATGTGAAATATTAAGTGAAATCTGAAGCCCTAGCCTCAACTGGGTGAAAAGGCAGGAAGGGGTCAAATTTAAATTTTGAATTATATATTTATGGAGTTAAACCCTAGACAAGGAAGGGGTACATTTATTTATTTATTTTTATAAATTATTGGTGACCAGGAGCAGAGGTCAGCAGGATCCAGGAGGAGGGGAATGTCTGGGTAAGAAGATTTCATGCCTGGGGGACGGTCCCCTCCCCCCCATACACCAGCATGGAAGTTGTGGCCTAGTAGTAGCAAGCCAACCGGAAGAACTTCTGGTCAGAACGGTGGGCAGAAAGAATGGCTGAGAGATACCCAAACCCTGGACCAAGGAGGCCTTGGATGGGCATACTCGATGCCCAGTAGTGAGAAGCGGCGGCCAGCCCAGGAGGGGATGCAATTGCTGGGAAATGGTACCGGCAGGCCCGGGAGGTAAGGAGGTGGAGGGGGCAAAGAGGGGTGCAAGCACTAGGTGAAATAAGGATGAGAAAACCCAGGCCAGGAGGGGAATGAAGGATGAGAGGAATGGAGAGGAGAGGTGTTCACCAAACTAATCTCCAGGGGTTTAACTACCATAGTGGCAGACCATGCGACTGCTATGGGGCCCAGTGCAAGAGGGAGCCCAGTTGGGATTATCCCCTAGGGGTGAAAACTTGGTCAGGGGATTAGGCGGAAACCCTTTTGTCCTGTGTGGGGGGCCTGGTTCACATTGTGGTACAATTGTTCAGGTAGTGGGACTCTTACACTCATAAAGCCTATGCACTAACTGAAAGGGCTGCCAAAAATTACAAGGAACCGGCACTCCAATGCACCCTTTGTTACACCTAAAGGAGGGCCTCATACGCAACCTTGAAAAATTATAATTGATGGCGTGCTGGTGACCCCCAAAAACTATTGGATCAAGGGCCTGCTGATCTGACCATCTAAAACATTATGGGTGAGGGCCTGCTGCCACTTTGGTGACTCTAGTTAACCTGGGGCTGATCGCACATCCCCGTGATGGCGACGATCCATTCGGATGTCTGGCCTATCAACTTTAAATGTTATTGTCAGCGCAAACCAATGTAACTACGGGTAACGGGGAATCAGTGTTTGATTCCGTTGAGGGAGCCTGAGAAACGGCTACCACATCCAAGCAAGGCAGCATGCGTGCAAATTACCTATTAGGTATAATTTGGTGCGGTCCTGCAGGTGAGCTGACCCTGTAAAACATTATATGCGAGGGACTGCTGGTGAGCAGACCCTCTAAAAAATTATATGTGAGGGCCTGCTGGTGAGCTGAACCTGTAAAAGCTTTGAGGTGCAGGCCTGCTGGTGAGCTGACCCTGTAAAAGATTTTATGTGCGGGCCTGTGTCACGGACGTTCCCATGGCAGGTACCAGGAGATCGGAGAGACTGGCATCTTGTGGGTTAAATTGATAAGTTCCCTTTGGATCTTATTGTGTCTGTGTTTTGGTGAATGCCACACCTCTTGCTTCAGGTGTTGCTTCTTGGTAATTTACCTTTCCCATAAGTAGCCGCTTCTCACTCTTGGAGGTGCGGTTTATAGATTTTCTTCCTGCCTTCTAACTAGCTCGTCAGTTGCACTCTGTGGTGCTTCTGGAGTTGCCAGTTTTCTACTTTCAGCTAAGTCTTGTCCTTTCTTATTGTTTTGTGTTTGTTATATTCCCTGTTGTTTGTATCTGGGCCTGAGACAGAGACTTCCATTCGTCCATCTAGGGAGGAATGGGTTGTCTCTGGTCCTAACATCATTCCAGGGCCTTATAGGGATATAAGGGCCTAAGTATCCAGCATGAATATTCCTACCTTCAAGGTCTATTCATATTGATAGGTAGTTAGGGCCCGGATTAGGGTTGTTTAGGAGGTGACCTGTTCCTTCCCTAGTTTCCAGGCCCACTTACTGTTCCCCTTCCCTCCTGTGTTTAGTGTGGAGTTTTCCCCCCACACTGATCGTGACAGCCTGCTGGTGAGCTGACCCAGTAAACGATTGTAGGTGAAGGCCTGCTGGTGAGCTGACCCTATAAAAAATTAAATGCGAGGGCCTTCAGGTGAGCTGACCCTGTAAAAAAATTGAGGTGTGGGCCTGCTGGTGAGCTGACCCTGTAAAAGATTTTAGGTGCGGGCCTGCTGGTGAGCTGACCCTGTAAAAGATTTTATGTGTAGGCCTGCTGGGGAGCTGACCCTGTAAAAGATTTGAGGTGCGGTCCTACTGGTGAGCTGACCCTATAAAAGATTATATGCGAGGGCCTGCTGGTGAGCTGACCCAGTAAAACATTGTAGGTGGAAGGCCTTCTAGTGAGCTGACCCTCTAAAAAAATTATATGCGAGGGCCTGCAGCTGAGCTGACCCTCTAAAAAATTATATGCGAGGGCCTGCAGGTGAGCTGACCATACAAAACATTATATTTGAAGGGCATATATGTGAGGGCATTATATGTGATGAATAAGCATGTTGATATGATGGAAGAGGAGGAGGAGGATGAGAAAAGGAAGATTCAACCATATACCCTTGTTTGTGGTGGAAGGGGTGCATGAGAATACAGTGTATTCAGTACATCATTAAAAACAACACATTTAAATTGCCTTTATGTTCAGCCGCTGTCCTCTGATGGAGTTGAGAAGTCATGGTCAATCCAGGCCTTGTTCATTTTTATAAGAGTCAACCTGTCAGCATTTTTAGTTGACAGGCGGATACGCTTATCTGTTATAATGCCACCAACAGCACTAAATACCCACTCAGACAAAATGCTGGCGGCAGGGCAGGCCAGAACCTCCAAAGCGTAGAGCGACAGTTTGTGCCACGTGTCCAGCTTGGACACCCAGTAGTTGTAAGGCACTGAAGGATCATTAAGGATGCTGACATGGTCTGCTATGTACTCCTTCACCATCTTCCAAAATTTTTCTCTCCTTGTGACAGTAGGCCGTGCATCAGGGTGAGGGTGCTGGCGGGGTGTCATGAAACTGTCCCAGGCTTTGGAGAGTGTTGCCCTGCTTCTGTTGGAACTGCTGTGTGCTCCCCTCTTCTCCCCTCCTCGGTTGCCCAAGGAGCTACGGACTCTGCCACCAGGACATTTTTGGAGAAATTTTTTAACAAGGATCTTCTGGTTTTGCTAGTCCTCTCTACCAGAGGAATGAGATATGAGACGTTCTCTTTGTAGCGGGGGTCCAGAAGGGCAAACAACCAGTAATTCGTGTTGTCTAAAATGCGTGTAACGCGCAGGTCGCAGGAAAGGCAGCCTGCTGTCGTCATCAGGAGGATCACTCTCAATCTCTTCATCCTCTTCCTCCTCTTCTGCCCACCCACGCTGAACAGATACATGGGTACTACCCTCTGTAGCGGAGGCAACCGTCTCCTGCTTCTCCTCCTCCTCTTCATCGTCCAATTCGCGCTGAGAAGACGAACTGAGGATGGTCTGTCTATCACCCTGTGTAATCTCTTCCCCCCCATTTCCACCTCTTCCACATGCAAAGCGTCTGTCACCGCCAGATCTCTGAGAAGCTCTGACAGACGTTCTTCAGTACCTCTTGCTTGAGGTTCTTTTGTTTTGGTTTCGTTTTGTTATCTTGTTTCCCTCTCTCAGCTGTTATCTAGTTGCACTGATTGCATCCCTTTATATCCCCTCCCATACTGCATCACTTTGCAGTTTATATAACTTCCTAAATTGTGCTCACTGCTAGATGTTGCAACTGCTGGGTCCTCAGTTAAGTCTTTTCCTTTCCAATTTATGTTTTCCTGTTGGCTTGATCCTAGGTGACTCTGACTCCCTCCATATTAAGTGCAGGGAGCCGGTGGTCTTGTCCCCTCACTATTGTAGTCACTTGAATGGGTCCGCAAATCCGGAGATGTGGAATGGTACGGAACGGAAGCACTACGGAGTGCTTCCGTGGGTTTTGTCCCGTACTTCCGTTCCGCAAAAAGATAGAACATGTCCTATCTTTTTTGCGGAACGGCCGGATCACGGACCCATTCAAGTGAATGGGTCCGCGATCCGATGCGGCTAACCTACGGCCGGCGATCGTGCATTGCGGCCCGCAATTTGCGTGCCGCAGCACTGGCATGGGTCACACACGTTTGTGTGCAGGGGGCCTTACACGGTATTTAGCGCAGAATGCGCTAAAAATATATATTGCTGCTGTCACACACAATAGTCCTTAAAAGGACTTTTGGGTCTCTGAAAAGTTTTTTGTATAAAAATCTTCCTATTACACTCCCTACATGTCTGTCCCTTCCTATGCACAGCTTTCCCTAACACTGAGCAATTTAGCACAGGTTGCGCTCCAAAAATATATTGCTGCTGTTACACACAATAGTCCTTACAAGGACTTTTGGGTCTCTGAAACGTTTTTGTACATTTATAATATTTAATTACACTCCTTACACTATCAGTCCCTTCCTATCCTCAGCTCTCCCTGACTTAGAATGAGCCGAACACCCGTCATCGGGTGCTATATAGCACCCGATGATACGTTCTGGCCATCCAATCACTGTAATGCCAATAGCCAACATGGCTACTGGTATTACAGTGAGGGCAGTACTTACCTGCACATTTATTGGCTGCTTAGCAGCCGCGAAATGTGCGGGAAGGAGACTTGAGCATTGCGCTCAAGCGCATGCGGTACTCGGCTGAGTACCGCCATGTGCCGAGCATAGCGATGCTCGAGCCGAGCTGGTATTTGACCGAGCATGCTCGCTCAACACTATAAACCACCTTTTCACGGATTTGAGAACGGACACAGACGTATGAATGAGGCTTAATACTGCCGCTAATTACCACATAAACTAGTAAACGCCCGGTCACCGGGTAATTGGAATCTTTCAACAGAATTAAAACTCATTGGTCGGTGGCAGATTGTGCTTTGTAATCATGATCTGCTGCCGGCAAATGATGATTCAGTGATGTTACATAGCGAGCTTTCCAGACATCACCAGTCCCTCCATCAGGCGTCCTACAAGGATGTATGAAGAAACAATAAGAACAGAGACATGGGGGAATGAATGGACATTTGAAAAACAACAGAATATGAAAGATCTTGCTAATGAGTCCTTAATTATCTGACAGATAAGGAGTGTGAAAGTTTTATGGTCTCTAAATTCATGTTATCTCAGAGACCTGGTGCCTCAACTATGTCCATTCATTCCCCCATGTCTATGTTCTTATTGTGTATATATATTGCTGTTTCTTCATATATTGTAGTATGCCTGTTGAAGGGACTGGTGATGTCTCGAAAGCTCACTATGTAACATCATTACTTCTATTTTTGTTGGCCATTAAAAGGTATCAAACCTGCAAGACTCTGATTTAGTTTCTCTTGAGAGCACTAAACCAAAGGGAAGATTTACAAAACACACAAGATTGTAGACATCCCATGTTCAGGAGATCAATTCACTGACTGGTCTGATGTCAGGAGGAAACCTCACAATACAACCTCACTAATGCTGAGGGTGCTGTTTTCTCTTCTAGTATGACGGGCAATGGATTATCTAAAGAGGAGAAGAAAGCCCTAAGAAAACTGAAAAATCTGAAACCAAATATGATTATATTTTACTGAACAGAGAAGAAGCCAGATTTTTTCTCAGTGATGAGCAGATAACAGGACTTTGGTGGTGAAGACGTCTTCAGAGGTCTGGTATTAGGAGCATCTCCTGGTGCTTTATGGGTAATATCACTGATCTACAGAAGATAAGAAAATGTCTAATATTATAATAAAGATGATACTAGAAATGTTCTTCTACAGCTAATTATATGTCCAGTAACTAAATCCCTTCATAATAAGTCCAAATCCAGGCCTATGGGATGTAGCAGAGTCTCCTGAAGGTCATGTATGTTGTCAGCAGTATAATACTGGTTATCACACTGGAGGAGGCCGCACATTGCACACAGTGTAAATAACAAATCACACAAACTGCTATTTGAGTTTCTATTTTATCTTTTACTTGATGCGACTCACAGACATACCAGTGTTCACATGATCTGTCTCCCGAACACCAGGACTAATAGAAGTGACATGGTGGTCTGCGGTATTTTACTATACATACACTGTTAAGACACACACAGGATGCAATGTCAACACCATTGAAAAGATACTAGAAATAAAGATGGTAAATTAATATATGTATAATTTCCAACATCAATAATAATAAATAACATCCTGTCTTCTATTTAAACCTGTTAGAAATCTAGTCTCAAGCATGAAAATCCCAAAGTTTTCTCTTGCCAATAACTTTTTCCTGTGATCGCCCCCTCTGTACGGTTTAAATACCCTTTCAATTCCACAGAAGGTTAAAAAAAGATCACCCCCGTGGACATCAAAAAATAAAGTGAAAAAAGAAGTAAAAACAAATAAAGTTAAAAATAAAAGGTGTATGACTGCCAAAGTAGTACCAATCTAACCGTCACC
This sequence comes from Bufo gargarizans, assembly GCF_014858855.1. NCBI lineage: Eukaryota > Metazoa > Chordata > Amphibia > Anura > Bufonidae > Bufo > Bufo gargarizans. The sequence goes on along the minus strand of NC_058090.1, from coordinate 73,373,995 downwards.
TCATCCCGCAAAAAACGAGCCCCTACCTAAGACAGTCGCCCAAAAAATAAAAATAAACTATGGCTCTCAGAATATGGAGAGACTAGAACTTTTTTGTTTGTTTCAAAAACGTCCGTAACAACCTGCTCTATAAAATACCACATGACCTAACCCACCGTAAAAAAGATAAAATAAAAACTGGACGTGCCCTCCCCATACATAGGCTGGCACATCAGGTGTGGAATGCAGCGAAGCTTCACCAGTACAAGGATTTGGCGGATGCCATTCCTTTATGGGACAACCCAATATTTCCGCACTTACAAAACCACGAGGGGGCGGAAATTTGGAAGGAGTATAGAATGCTCACGCTAAAAGATTTTTATGAAAATTGGATCCTACCGTATGTTTATTCACACAAATACAGGGAAAATCTGGACTCCCACGCATTCACTTCTATAGATATCTACAGGTGCGCCACGCTCTTCACGCACAGTTTTGAGATGGTAGACGGGCTATTTCTAGGTACCCCCTGTTAGGAGTTTTCACCACACAAGGACCAAAGGGTATTATATCTATTCTATATACCCATTTATTGAGAAACCACATGGCTTTAAATCAGCTAAAGGTTGAATCTAAATGGCGGGAAAATGTCTCTTTTAACTGCGGAGGAATGGCAGGAAGCATTAGAATCTCCACTATATGTCTCACCCTCTACCAACAACAGGCTAATACAATTATTTATTCTACATAGATGTTACCTGACCCCCACTAGACTATACAAGATGGGTGAACTATCGCACACTAGGTGCCACAGATGCGCACAGACAAATTACTTCTGACATATGATCTGGGACTGTAACTACAACAAGTCCTATTGGCAGGAGGTCACTAATATGCTATCTACTGTGCTTTCTAGTCCGGTTCCCTAAAGCATGTTTGCTAGGAATTCTGGAGGAAGATATATGGACTCACCATAATAGAATATTTTTAAAAGAGACATTGTTCCTGGCAAGGAAAGCTATTGCAATTAGATGGATGGCAGACCGGCTACTTACTGTGAATCAGAGATCTTTGGTTAACCAAAATGTCCCCTATCAAAATGTGGTGTTCAAAAACAGGGGGGCCTGCAGAAGTTTTGGAAGGTGTGGGGAGCGTGGTACATATCACCCTTGACAGTTTTCCAATCCAGACATATGCAATCTGTCATAATGAAGCTACAATAATGTATAACACCATGTATGCACAGATGTTAATGTACTTGATCAAGGCTTTATTCACTGTAAACGATGTATGATGTATGTAACATTGCTATACCTTATTTGTTTATTCTCCAATAAAACGAGTTTAAAAAAAATGTTAATTTATTGAAATATGTAGCCGTGTGGTCTTAGGTCGGAGTCCAGTCACGTAAGACTTTCTATGGGACCAGGGTTTTCACCGTCAGCTTTGATTTCACTTGCACCTAGGGTTGCTAACTTTTTAAAAGCCCAAGGAGATGTGGAGGGCACAGCACTATTAAGTGCCTTTTGCGCTGTGGCATTAGAAGAATTTTGGTATCTCTGACTTTTTAGTCTAACTAGACTATTACTCTGTAATTCCTCTAGCGCCGTTCTATGGAAACAGTAGGTTTAAAGGGCACACCAAATGCTTGAAATAACTTATTTATTAACTTCAACTTTTCTTCATATATAACTCTGCCGCCTCCGCAGTAGATAGTCCATGTACAAAACACATGTTGAAAAGATATCACAAAATGGCGGTATGCATAAGATGGTGGTTCAACTGTTCAATCTTGTCATTTAACATTAAATGGTGGATATATTTCTCTCTTGAGTATCGGTACTGTTACTTTAAGTTATTTATGCACTTTATGATCTCTCTTAGCGGTATATCTAAGATTTGACTGATATCATACAAATAGCAATCCATACAAATTGCATACAGATCAGTAGAACTATTTTTAGTTTGCAATTGTATGCTTGCAATTTTACTTTGCAATTGTATGGTTGCAATTGAACTTGTATTTGGTGGAACTGTAAGTAAACATATATATCTAGTTCAGGATACAGTTCTAAACACTATACTAACAATATGAACATTATATAACACAGCTCTCAGTGGAGTGAATGTCTCTTTAGCTCCTGTCTCTGGTGAGTCTGAGAGCAAGGAGAGAGGGAAAGGAGGGGGGAGCTTACAGGAAGGGCAGTTAGAGACTAAAGGCAGATCAGCAACCTCCGGCACTCCAGCTGTGGTGAAACTACGACTCCCAGCATGCACACCTCCTTGGCTGTTCTCAGAACTCCAATAGGAGTGAATGGAGCATGCTGGAGTCATAGTTTCACAACAGCTGGAGTGAAACATAGAAACATAGAATGTGTCGGCAGATAAGAACCATTTGGCCCATCTAGTCTGCCCAATATACTGAATACTATGAATAGCCCCTGGCCCTATCTTATATGAAGGATGGCCTTATGCCTATCCCATGCATGCCTAAACTACCGGAGGTTTCTGATCCCTGGCCTAGGGAAAGGGTTAACTTAAGCAGGCAATCTTCTCCCCCTACACTGTACATATTAGGGTACACTGTGGCTTGCGCTATATGGGGGCACAATGTAGCTTGCACAATTTGGGGTACACTTGCACTATATGGGGGTACACTGTGGCTTGCACAATATGAGAGCACCCTGTAGCTTGCATTATCTGGGTGTACACTATATGGCAACTCATCTTGAGGAATAAGCAGTTCTTCATCCAGCTTCTTCTTCTGCTCCTCATACTTTTATATGGAGATGACTATAGATATTCCTGTAACTTACAGTGTGTGTGTGTGTGTGTGTGTGTGTGTGTGTGTGTGTGTGTCTGGAGGATTGTCATCTCCTACAGAGAGAATCTGGAAAAGCGGATAAAACTTGAGGTTTCTCTTGGTGCAGCTACTGGATGATGAATGACTTATACAAGTACAAAGAATAATAAAACCTTCCGAGATGCTGCACATTATCCAACCATCCAGGTCCTATTCGTTCCCAGTCACAGAAGATACCGGCTATTAATGGCCACAATTAGACCTGCTTTCCACAGACCCTGAAGAGCATGCAAAGTGACATAGTGGTGGAGAGGTCACTTTTCCCTCACAACTATGCTTACTTCAGCTCTTACTCCCATCTGTCATGTACACCTGCATCCTCAGTCTGCCCAAGTGTGCACATGTTCTCATTGGGGTGAGGGGGAATAAGCCCCTGCTACATCACTGGTTTGGGCTGGTGAGATGATCCTTCCAGAGGGTTCACTTACTGTTTATTGCATCTGGTAATAGACATTGACCATTTGTCTCCTGTGATGAACCCTGCACTCCGTGTAACCGGTGCTGCCATGCTTTTAATAGGGACATTTCTGACAGTGTGCCTTGGGGTACTTGGGTGATGTATGTGACCAAGGGGTACTAGGCTTAGAAACAATGAGAATCCCTAGAACTACATAGACATCTCATCACCAGAAGGCCCTCCTGCCATTCATGTAATCACTCATCACCAGAAGGCCCCCCGTCCCGTTCATGTCATCGTTCACCTCCTTGGACTTGCTAGTACTGAGCTAAGTGGTGGCTCAGTGGTCAGCACGGGTGTCTTTCAGTTGTGAGGCCATGGGTTCAGACCAACCAATGCTGTTATCTGATGGGGGTTCTGTGTTCTCCAGAAAGATGCAGCTTGGTGATGAGAGATGAATGGAAGTATTCTTTGTGCTATACAAATATAATTAATTGTGGAGGCCAAGAAACACAACTAGCAATATATAATTTTTAAAAACTAAGTCCAAAAGTTGCTTTTTTTGTAACCTATCTCACAAACAATTTCTCCAGTCCAAACATATTTATTTTCGTCTCACAACCAACCTTCAAACATATTCCCTTTCTCCATCTCACTACATACATTACCACAGTTTCCTCATCTCACCACCAAGCAATTATAAGAAAGCACACACTCTCCGTGCAGATCTCACACTTGGTCAGATTTGAACCAAGCACCAACCACTGGAACCACCACACTGACCAACAAAAGGTAACCTCTAGGAGGTGAGCAATGACATGAACAATAGGAAGCAGCCACATGTTTATAATGTTTTCAGTCTTGTGTGTTGGGCAATGTGGTGGCTCAGCAGATAGCACTGGTGTCTTGCATTGTTGGACTCCTCAGTTCAAATTTGATTTATTTTTTATCATATTATGGGAGTATATTACACAGCCATAGTGAAGTGTAAAAAGAAACCCAGGGGACACACACAATCTCCAGGCAGGTGTCACCTTAGGACACACAATCTCCAGGAACATGCAGCTAGGTGATGGACTATCTCTCCCTGTCCTCATTGGAGGCCTTGTTGTACAAGGTCGCACAGTAAGGCTTAATGCACACGGCCGTGAGCAGTCCATGGTACCCCGGCCTGGCATCCTGCTGACAGCAGGAGCGCATGGCGTCATTGGTTGCTATGATGCCGTGCGCTTCATGCCGCCGCTGCACTACAGTAATACACTCGTATGATCTATATGAGTGTATTATTGTAGTGCAGCGGCGACATGAAGCGCATGGCGTCATAGCTAGTGTTGATCACGAATTGCAAATTTTAATCACGAATATCGGCACTTCGAGAATTCGCGAATATTTTGAATATCGCAAAATATATTCGTAATTGCGAATATTTGATTTTTTTGAAAATACCAGTCCATGCAAATTTTTATGCGAACATTTGTATGCGAATTTTATGCGAATTTTCGCAATCCAGAAAATAATGCCTGGAGATCATGAATTCGCGAATTCTCGAATATATGGCGAATATTCGCCCAAATATTCGCAAAATATCGCGAATTTGAATATTGCCCCTGCCGCTCATCACTAGTCATAGCAACCAATGACGCCATGCGCTCCTGCTGTCAGCAGGATGCCAGGCCGGGGTACCATGAACTGCTCACGGCCGTGTGCATTCGGCCTAAATGGAAGTTTTGCTTGAGGAGAAAACAAATCATCGGACGGGTACTATTAATCTTCAAGTTATTTTGCTAACTTACCATAGCAGCACTATATTACACTGTGTAAGTGAGGAACATACATGAAGGTTCCATAGAGGAGACCAATAAACATCACTGAGCTTCTAAAGTAATATTTGTAAGCTGTCCCAGTGGAGCTCACCACCTAGCTGCATATTTTGTGAGGAAAACATTTAAGCTCTATACAGATATTGGCATAGGTTGGATTTAAACCCAGGACCCCAGTGCTGTAAGCAGGGCTGCCATCAGAAATTTTGGGGGCCCTTACACAGCTCAAGGCCTGGCCCCCCCTCCTACCCCGCCCCTTTAGAATCCACCCTGACTTTGCCTCCCGGCCCCCCCTCCACCCCCAAGGACCCACCACCAATTTCATTATTTTTTTACATTACAACTACAAAGACAGCAAAAAGTGATAATCAGTGATTTCAGTAAGGAATTATTTTTTGACCAAAGAATATGAAGCCTGCTACCACGACAAGGTAGACTCTTAAGCAGGACCTAACACTAACTACACTACCTGTTCTAATCTGCCCTAGCAATCTTCCCCTTGTACATTTAAGAAACAACACCTTAAAAGCACAAGGTTAACTCTTTTATTCTTTGTTATATCTCCCCTAACAAATCATCTAAGAAATAAACAAAACTCCTACAATACACAAGGTATTCTTTTGAGAAGGACCCTACACTAACTACATCTTACATAACAAAAAAAAAAAAAAAATTACTGTCCCTTTAAGCAAAAGCCAGAATATAATAAAAGACAAAAACAGACATTAAACTGCATTTATAATAAAGCAATTTACTTACAAAAGAAACTATTCAGTCGTCTGCTGTGCCGTCCTCTGCTTGCTTTTGCGGATTCTTTCCCCTCCTTTCTCTCTCTTCCTCAGTGCGCAGGCGCACTGTTATGGGGGATCTGTGGGTGACGCACTGTTATGGGGGATCTGTGGATGACACACTGTTATGGGGGATCTGTGGATGACACACTGTTATGGGGGGATCTGTGGATGACACACTGTTATGGGGGATCTGTGGATGACACACTGTTATGGGGGATCTGTGGATGACACACTGTTATGGGGGATCTGTGGATGACACACTGTTATGGGGGGATCTGTGGATGACGCACTGTTATGGGGGGATCTGTGGATGACACACTGATATGGGGGGAATCTGTGGAGGACACACTGTTATGGGGGGATCTGTGGATGACGCACTGTTATGGGGGGGATCTGTGGATGACACACTGATATGGGGGGAATCTGTGGAGGACACACTGTTATGGGGGGATCTGTGGATGACGCACTGTTATGGGGGGGATCTGTGGATGACACACTGTTATGGGGGGGGATCTGTGGATGACACACTGTTATGGGGGGGATCTGTGGAGGACACACTGTTATGGGGGGATCTGTGGATGGCACACTGTTATGGGGGACCTGTGGATGACACTGTTATGGGGGATCTGTGGATGACACACTGTTATGGGGGATCTGTGGATGACACACTGTTATGGGGGGATCTGTGGATGACGCACTGTTATGGGGGGATCTGTGGATGACACACTGATATGGGGGGAATCTGTGGAGGACACACTGTTATGGGGGGATCTGTGGATGACGCACTGTTATGGGGGGGATCTGTGGATGACACACTGTTATGGGGGGGGATCTGTGGATGACACACTGTTATGGGGGGGATCTGTGGATGACACACTGTTATGGGGGGGATCTGTGGATGACACAATGTTATGGGGGGATCTGTGGATGACACACTGTTATGGGTGATCTGTGGATGACACACTGGTATGTGGGCATCTGTGGATGACACTTTTATGGGGGCATCTGTGGATGACACACTGTTATGGGGGGGATCTGTGGATGACACATTGTTATGGGCGATCTGTGGATGACAAACTGGGATGTGGGCATCTGTGGAAGACACTTTTATGGGGGATCTGTGGATGACACATTTTTATGGGGGATCTGTGGATGACACTCAACCCCAACTGGTCAAACTTGTTAAATGGCTCCCAAACACAATATGAACAATAACACCCCCTCCAACACTTAATTAACCCCTTCATGGCCCTTCAAAGCAGAACACACAGCTAAATGGGCCTGGGTGGGCTGGCAAGGGAGGGGTTAACAACAATAAGTGATGGGGGATCATGGCCCTGTGGGATAATCCAGAAAACAGCTTTGCATTTTACCCCCGAGCAAAGACCACACAATATAGAGCTGCCTAGACAACATAAGGATCAATATGAAAAGAAATAATTTGGAGCCTTTGAAATAGCTCAGCTCAGCATGCCACCATTAACAGTAAAATGATAAGTTATAATTTTACTGTTAATGGTTGCATACTGAGCTGAGCTATTTCAAAGGCTCCAAATTATTTCTTTTCATATTGATCCTTATGTTGTCTAATGTAATGATAACATCACGGAAACAACCTAATGGATCGTCACCTTAATGAATTTGTGGAGTCTGACCCGTCCAACATGTGATGGAGACAGTGGAGGCTGGAGCATGGAGCCGGCACTGACTCCTTCCTGGGCTGGCTAAGAGGGCAATAGGGCAGGCTTCCACAAAAGTTTCAGAGACCAGAAGTTCCCGTGCTAATCTGAAGATGGCGTGAGGCAGCGGCCAGCATCTGACGTCACGTGCGCAGCTGCGCTCCTCTGCGCAGTGCCAGCATTTTAAAGGGAAATGCAGCGCCGCCAGCGGTACGGGAATCAGATCGGGGGGGGGGGATCGGGGCGGACTATGTAGCGAAGCGGACTATCAAGTCAGTGAAGTCACTGACAATTTTGACAAATGACAAAATAAAAATCAGGACTAGCTGGCCCCCCCAGGGGTCCGGGCCCCTTACTGGGGTATCGGCTGTACCCCCCTGATGGTGGCCCTGGCTGTAAGACAGCTGCACTAACTACTGAGCCACCATGCAAACACAAGCAACTACTATTAGGTGAGTGAGGACATGAACGAGCAATGGGAGGAGACTCCATTTTATTTTGCCATGACATTTCCATTACCTCATAGTGCTTTCTAGTGTTGGGCAGAATGGTGACTAGCACTGGAGTTACTGGTCCAAAAGTGACCTCTGTATGGAGATTGTGTGTTCTCCCTTGGTTTCCTTCCACATTCTGGGAATCTTGATTGTCAATGATAATGATGCCTGTAAGGAGCAGCGTGTAATAGGTTGCTTCTACAGCCAGGTCCATAAATATTGGGACATCAACACAATTCTAACATTTTTGGCTCTATACACCACCACAATGGATTTGAAATAAAACGAACAAGATGTGCTTTACCTGCAGACTGTCAGCTTTAATTTGAGGGTATTTACATCCAAATCAGGTGAACGGTGCAGGAATTACAACAGTTTGCATATGTGCCTCCCACTTGTTAAGGGACCAAAAGTAATGGGCCAGAATAATAATCAGCTGTTCAATGGCCAGGTGTGTGTTATTCCCTCATTATCCCAATTACAATGAGCAGATAAAAGGTCCAGAGGTCATTTCCAGTCTGCTATTTGCATTTGGAATCTGTTGCTGTCAACTCTCAAGATGAGATCCAAAGAGCTGTCACTATCAGTGAAGCAAGCCATCATTAGGCTGAAAACAACAAAACAAACCCATTAGAAAGATAGCAAAAACATTAGGCCTGGCCAAAACAACTGCTTGGAACATTCTTAAAAAGAAGGAACGCACCGGTGAGCTCAGCAACACCAAAAGACCCGGAAGACCACGGAAAACAACTGTGGTGGATGACAAAAAAATTCTTTCCCTGGTGAAGAAAACACCATTCTCAACAGTTGGCCAGATCAAGAACACTCTCCACGAGATAGGTGTATGTGTGTCAAAGTCAACAATCAAGAGAAGACTTCACCAGAGTGAATACAGAGGGTTCACCACAAGATGTAAACCATTGGTGAGACTCAAAAGCAGGAAGGCCAGATTAGAGTTTGCCAAAGGACATCTAAAAAAGCCTTCACAATACTGGAACAACATCCTATGGACAGATGAGACCAAGATCAACTTGTACCAGAGTGATGGGAAGAGAAGAGTATGGAGAAGGAAAGGAACTGCTCGTGATCCTAAGCATACCACCTCATCAGTGAAGCATGGTGGTGGTAATGTTATGGCGTGGGCATGTATGGCTGCCAATGGAACTGGTTCTCTTGTATTTATTGATGATGTGACTGCTGACAAAAGCAGCAGGATGAATTTCGAAGTGTTTGGGGCAATATTTTCTACTCATATTCAGCCAAATGCTTCAGAACTCATTGGACGGCGCTTCACAGAGCAGATGGACAATGACCCAAAGCATACTGCAAAAGCAACCAAAGAGTTTTTTAAGGGAAAGAAGTGGAATGTTATGCAATGGCCAAGTCAATCACCTGACCTGAATCCGATTGAGCATGCATTTCACTTACTGAAGACAAAACTGAAGGGAAAATGCCCCAAGAACAAGCAGGAACTGAAGACAGTTGCAGTAGACGCCTGGCAGAGCATCACCAGGGATGAAACCCAGCGTCTGGTGATGTCTATGCGTTCCAAACTTCAGGCTGTAATTGACTGCAAAGGATTTGCAACCAAATATAAAAAAGTGAAAGTTTGATTTATGATTATTATTCAGTCCTATTACTTTTGGTCCCTTAACAAGTGGGAGGCACATATGCAAACTGTTGTAATTCCTGCACCGTTCATCTGATTTGGATGTAAATGCCCTCAAATTAAAACTGACAGTCTGCAGGTAAAGAACATCTTGTTCGTTTAATTTCAAATCCATTGTGGTGGTGTGACCTGACTGTATATGAGTAAAATAAATTGTGAACTCCTTAGAGGAGTCTGATGTACATTACTTAAAGTATTATACATAAGTCTCCTCAGTTTATATGACTTCCTTACATAAAAGCAACAGACTGTACAGTACCCTAGCAGCTTGGTTCTGGAGGAAGACTACTGAGAACAGGCAGATGTTTCAAACCCATGAGCCCAGTGCTGTAAGACACCACTACAAACTACTGAGCCACCATGCAGCCAACACTAGCCACCCCTATTAAGAGAGTGGTAACATGAACCGCAACAGGGGGACGTCCAATTCTTTGCTTTGACATTTCTTCTCTTTGATGTACAATCCTATACAGCTATTTTAGGCAATGAGATGTCTATCTACTTTTTTTTAAAATCATTTCTCAACATTCCTACACCTAGTACCCGCTAGTGATATATATATATATATATATATATATATAAAGTGCAAAGAGAGAGCAGCAGCACTGTGCAGGTGTAGTCGGGTGCAAAAATCCTCTGACCTTAGGCTGTTCGGTCAATATGGTTGTAGGTATTGCAAAAACGAGACAGCACTCCAGAATAAAGTAAAACGACCCTCTTTATTTCCCCTGTGCAACGTTTCAACTGCTCATTGCAGTCTTTTTCAAGCATAACATTTGGTGTCTCAGCATGTTCATTTATACCCACAATGCTCAGTGGGTCAATTAACAAAGTGATTAACAATAATACAATCAACAATAAAAACTGTGAATTGGACAAAAAAAAATTCATAATCCTTTGTGTATTTCATTTGTACTCCTGTATACAACACATAATCTTTACATCCATCGTGATATTTCATAAGCAATTGGTCAAATCACATAATAGACCAGCTGTGTCCAATACATAAAGTGCCTCGTGCTTAGTGCAAAAATGATAGTGATCACCTGTAAGTGCTCATTACGCGGTCAATAGCCGCATGGTTTAAAATATGTACTTACACAGTGGAGTGTCGTAATGGCAGGCATCTCGGCGTCCCTAGGGCCCCACCGGGCGTGCCCGGTATCCTGGATACCGGTGTACACAGAGGGAAGACGCAACCGGAAGTGACGTCGATCCCAATGCGCACACCAGCATCCAGGCACCTCCCCCAAAGCACGAAGCAGCTGCAGGGCGGCGCCTCACAGTTCGGCCTCCCGATCATAGTGTGGTCACGTGGATCGTTGCCTGGCAACTGGGAAGCGCTTACCCCCAACCGCACGCCGGCTCCAGGGTCAGTCAGAGCACGGTAGCGAGACCTGTAATGGGAACAGGACATTATGAGAATGATCGGATCATAGACATTATAATAAACTAAAGAGGAGTAAATAAGTCAGGATATCAAATCGCGAATATCGGAGAAACGTAGTCCTGATGGGACATAACACATCTTATGGAGAAAGGGGGGTGGCACATGGGGATGCACCACTAAGTGATCATCCCCATACACCTAAAGGCTACTGGGGCACAAAGTGTTGTGAGCACCCCGTGTCCCCACGTTCCTATTCTGCCCTCCATGCATCTCCTATATCCTTGGCTTCCTCCATTCACGACTCATCCGTTTTTTCAATATGAAACTATAATTCAAATTTTCAAGTATGGATCCCATTCTCTTGTTCTAGACCTAAACCGCCGAGGCGACTGCCAACATTCTCCTCCACCATGAAAATAGCTTGAGAAGTAGAAATATCCTTTTAGGATCCCAATAGTCCTAAAAAGAAAAAATGTTATGCTTGAAAAAGACTGCAATGAGCAGTTGAAACGTTGCACAGGGGAAATAAAGAGGGTCGTTTTACTTTATTCTGGAGTGCTGCCTCGTTTTTGCAATACCTATATATATATATATATATATATATATTTTGTGACAGGGTGTCACAATGTTTTGCAGAGAAAGTGCTGGATGGTGTGTACATTACACCAAGTTTCCGGCACTTCATGTGTTAAAAGGCTGCAGGAAGGTTTGGTTTTAATTGTATCCAGAAGCTTCCTGGGAAAAAGAAAGCCAGTTTAGGGTCCTGGAGCCGGTCAGGGAAGAGTTGGGTGGGTTCCCTGACCACCCGGAGCCAGTCCGGGTTTTACCTACCTGGGGGACTGCTCACACAGATGTACTAATTAAGTCAGCAGCCCTGACCCAGGAGCTTTCTATCTCTGGGAGTCTGGGCAGTCTGTTTGAGAAGCTGCAAGCCTAGGAGCTCTGAGAGCGGTTGGCTTCTCTACCTAACTACCGAACTGTAAGTTGCTCTGTTTTCCCCTTGAAAATGCTCTTTGTGTTTTGTGTTATGAGTTTAGCTAGGGCTGCCGAGTGAGATAGGCAGGAGCCAGACGGCTATTGTTGTTTTGGTTTTTGTTTGTTATTTTGAGCAACTTGCAAAATAAACTAGCAACAGTCTGACGCACAAGCTACAAAGGTGTCGGTGTACCTGTTTCTGCCCAAAACAACCCTGCAGGAAGGTGTAACAGTTCACAATATATATATCTATATATATATATATATATATATAAAACCCAATTACTACATGGCGAGCTTCAGTGAGGACAGGGAGTTACAGTAATCGTTATATAGTGCTGTGGAATATATAGGCAAATGATAAAGTACATGGAAAATATACTATAGTAGTATACTATAATACTGTAGTATTCATTGTGAATTGCTGTGTTGGCACTTTGCGATAATTAAGTGGGTTTTGTGATTGCCGTTTGGGCACTAGTCTTCTAAACGGTTAGCCACCATTGCCCTAGTCAAATACATTACACAATGTATACGTTTGTTTACATCGGTACCTCTAGAAATGGTGGGAAAGGGGCCATGCCTGTGTAGTGTAAAAGAGCATACACAAAACGTTGTTATGCAGGATGAGTGCTTTGCCTTCTTGAGTGATCCATCTGAGACTCTATAGTCCAATTCACTGGTAGACTTTGGCCATGCGTTCTTAAGATTTGAGGACTCCACCTTCCTTCTCAAACCAGACTCCTAGGTTTGATGGTTAATGGAAAGGGGTCAGAGATATTCACGTGCTGATCCCCATTCAGCATAACTTCTGACTTCCAACAGTTGACCATGGCCCCTTAAAGAGGTATTACAGTTGGTTAAAGTTATCAGATCGGTAGGGGTCCTACCATTTTGGACTCTCACTGTTCACAAGAATGGGGGACCATACCTCCTGCAGCTCCCCAAAAAAGACCAGAGCATCCAGTCGCACATGCGCATGGCCGTTCCATTAATTTCTGAAGTTCCAGAGATAGCCCAGTGCTGTACTCCTCTATCTCCAGATATCTGTGGATAGTGGATAACTTTAACCAACTGGAATACCCCTTTAAAGGGGTTTTCCGGGTTCAGAGCTGAACCCGGACATACTCCCCTTTTTTCACCCAGGCAGCCCCCCTGACTTGCGCTAAATCGCACAGGGCAAAGGCTCTTTTGTTTACAATAACATACTGCTGGGCGGAAGGCTTCTGCCCAGCATTGTGTTCAGTGACGTCACTGGCTCTGATGGGCGGGCTTTAGCGCTGCCTGAGCCGTTTTACAGGATAGGGCAGCGCTAATGCCTGCCCATCAGTGCAGGTGATGTCACCGGGCTCTGCTGGGCAGAAGCCTTCACCTGGCAGCCCTAAGGAGAATCCGGTACGTCAACGGAACTCCACAAAATGCCTTTGCCCTGCGCGATTTAGCGCAAGGCAAAGGAGATAATTGGAGCATAAACCGCTCTGATGGTCAAATCAGGGGGCCTGGGTGAAAATGGGGATATGTCCGGGTTCAGTTCTGAACCCAGACAACTGCTTTAAGCTCGTCTGAATTTCTCACATATCTGGATGACTACAGTCTCCAAACATTGCCCGAAAAAGGATCCCGAGCATCAGTTACAAACATTTAAAGGGTTTCTACCACTTCGTGTCACTTATTTAGCTGTCAGACACTAGCGATCCGCTAGTGTCTGCTCTGGCCAACCATCCTAATATAATTGCTTTTGGGGCGGTGGTTTGGCTAAAAAAACTACTTTTATTAATATGCTAATGAGCCTCTAGGTGCTATGGGGGCGTCATTAGCACCTAGAGGCTCCGACTACCTTTAGAAACTGCCGCCCCCAGCGCGTCCCTCCAGCCCGCCCATCTCCTCCTGAATGCGATCCTCGTATGTATTCTGCGCATGCGCAGTAAATGTCTGACAGCTTCCCTGCTCAGACATCTCCACTGCGCCTGTTCCTCGGAGCACTATGGCGTCATCGCGCAGGCGCAGTGGAGATGTCTGAGCAAGGAAGCGGTCAGACATTTACTGCGCATGCGCAGAATACATACGAGGATCGCATTCAGGAGGAGATGGGCGGGCTGGAGGGACGCGCTCGGCGGCGGCAGTTTCGGAAGGTAGACGGAGCCTCTAGGTGCTAATGACGCCCCCATAGCACCTAGAGGCTCATTAGCATATTAATAAAAGTAGTTTTTTTAGCCAAACCACCGCCCCAAAAGCAATTATATTAGGATGGTTGGCCAGAGCAGACACTAGCGGATCGCTAGTGTCTGACAGCTAAATAAGTGACACGAAGTGGTAGAAACCCTTTAAGACATTTTTTAGGTGGAAAAAGTCCCTTTTCTACAAGCTTCCAGTTATGTGGCAAAAATCTGTGATACTCACAACACAGGTCAAGACTTACACGGTAACATGCTTTTCAACATGGCCCTCACGTCAGCCACGCAGATGCTCCATTATTTATTACATGTACAGGTCCTTCTAAAAAAATTTGCATATTGTGATAAAGTTCATTATTTTCTGTAATGTACTGATAAACATTGATGATTTTGGCATACAGCTCATGAAAACCCAAATTTCCTATCTCAAAAAATTAGCATATTTCATCCGACCAATAAAAGAAAAGTGTTTTTAATACAAAAAAAGTCAACCTTCAAATAATGATGTTCAGTTATGCACTCAATACTTGGTCGGGAATCCTTTTGCAGAAATGACTGCTTCAATGCGGCGTGGCATGGAGGCAATCAGCCTGTGGCACTGCTGAGGTGTTATGGAGGCCCAGGAGGCTTCAATGCGGCGTGGCATGGAGGCAATCAGCCTGTGGCACTGCTGAGGTGTTATGGAGGCCCAGGATGCTTCCATATCGGCCTTAAGCTCATCCAGAGTGTTGGGTCTTGCGTCTCTCAACTTTCTCTTCCCAATATCCCACAGATTCTCTATGGGGTTCAGGTCAGGAGAGTTGGCAGGCCAATTGAGCACAGTAATACCATGGTCAGTAAGGCTAGTTTCACACTAGCGTTCGTCGGTCCGCTCGTGAGCTCCGTTTGAAGGAGCTCACGAGCGGACCCGAACGCCTCCGTCCAGCCCTGATGCAGTCTGAATGGAGCGGATCCGCTCAGACTGCATCAGTCTGGCGGCGTTCAGCCTCCGCTCCGCTCGCCTCCGCACAGACAGGCGGACAGCTGAACGCTGCTTGCAGCGTTCAGCTGTCCGCCTGGCCGTGCGGAGGCGAGCGGATCCGTTCAGACTTACAATGTAAGTCAATTGGAACGGATCCGCTTGAAGAGGTCACCATATGGCTCAATCTTCAAGCGGATCCGTCCCCCATTGACTTGACATTGAAAGTCTGAACGGATCCGCTCAGGCATCTTGCGCACTTAGAAAATTTTCTAAGTTATTAATGCAGACGGATCCGTACTGAACCGAGCCTCCGTCTGCATTAATATGATCGGATCCGTTCAGAACGGATCCGATCAAGCGCAAGTGTGAAAGTAGCCTAAACCATTTACCAGTGGTTTTGGCACTGTGAGCAGGTGCCAGGTCGGGCTGAAAAATGAAATCTTCATCTCCATAAAGCTTTTCAGCAGATGGAAGCATGAAGTGCTCCAAAATCTCCTGCTAGCTAGCTGCATTGACCCTGCCCTTGATAAAACACAGTGGACCAACACCAGCAGCTGACATGGCACCCCAGACCATCACTGACTGTGGGTACTTGACACTGGACTTCAGGCATTTTGGCATTTCCCTCTCCCCAGTCTTCCTCCAGACTCTGGCACCTTGATTTCCGAATGACATGCAACAGTCCAGTGCTGCTTCTCTGTAGCCCAGTTCAGGCGCTTCTGCCGCTGTTTCTGGGGAATGCGGCACCTGTAGCCCATTTCCTGCACACGCCTGTACACGGTGGCTCTGGATGTTTCTACTCCAGACTAAGTCCACTGCTTCCGCAGGTCCCCCAAGGTCTGGAATCGGTCCTTCTCCACAATCTTCCTCAGGGTCCGGTCACCTCTTCTCGTTGTGCAGCGTTTTCTGCCACACTTTTTCCTTCCCACAGACTTCCCACTGAGGTGCCTTGATACAGCACTCTGGGAACAGCCTATTCGTTCAGAAATTTCTTTCTGTGTCTTACCCTCTTGCTTGAGGGTGTCAATGATGGCCTTCTGGACAGCAGCCAGGTCGGCAGTCTTACCCATGATTGCGGTTTTGAGTAATGAACCAGGCTGGGAGTTTTTAAAAGCCTCAGGAATCTTTTGCAGGTCTTTAGAGTTAATTAGTTGATTCAGATGATTAGGTTAATAGCTCGTTTAGAGAACCTTTTCATGATATGCTAATTTTTTTAGATAGGAATTTGGGGTTTTCATGAGCTGTATGCCAAAATCATCAATATTAAATCAATAAAAGGCTTGAACTACTTCAGTTGTGTGTAATGAATCTAAAATATATGAAAGTCTAATGTTTATCAGTACATTACAGAAAATAATAAACTTTATCACAATATGCTAATTTTTTTAGAAGGACCTGTATATGATGGAGCTGTATGTTCTGTGAATTGATATAATGTAAGTGTAGAGTATAGTTATAGTATACATTTCATCCCTCACTCCTGAGAATAGTCCCTATGGCATCACATCAGCCACGCAGCTTCCCCAACCGTTACTACATGTATATGATGGAGCTGTATGTTGTGTGACTGGATATAGTGTAATTGTAGAGGATAGTTATAGTATACATTTCATCCCGCCTGGGTGTTTCCTCTGAGTCTGTTGCTGATAGCCCAAACCCCATACTCCCCCCTCGTACCCATCCACGTACACCATCCAACAAAGCAAGATAGTCAGTCCACCTCGCTTCTACAAGACAGAAGGATATTGCGTACCCTGCCTTCTCCGCCTCTCAACCTCCTCATATAGCTTTATTTGGGACATAATACGTCTCCACTCCTCAAATGCGGGAGATATGGGGGAACCCCATCTCTTAACTATCAGAACCTTTGCTATCAAGCAGCCCTTCAGCCAGATTAAATGATGTACGGAAGAATTTGGCTTTTTTGGTATTTAGGAACCCAAAATCACGGAAATCATATCCGGTACACAAGATTGGGGGAAATCCCCCTGAAGTGCTGTAAATACCTGCTCCCAAAACTGCTTTATCACGCTACATTCCCATAAAAGATGGATATATCCAGCATTGGGGCTGACACACTTTTGACAAAAAAAATTCACGACCTCTGTTATTAGCAAACTTAGCCCGCATTTGCAGTGTATAATATAACCTATGCAAAATTTTAAACTGGATCAATCTATAACTGGTTGCAGATACTACCTTTTTTGTATTTTGGAAAATCTGTGGCCAGGGGAGGGGGAAGTTTTCAGTTCCTGCTCCCAGTGAAACTCGCATTTTTCAAATAAATCTGTGCAATTTTAATCTTTTTCCCTAAGTGAAGAAAACAATAATCAAAAAGTAAGTGTTGTTGAGTAATCCTATATGTTTTATTAAGTGTAGCTTCGTATGCATGTTTTAAAAGTGCATACATAAATTGGTCTAAAAATTTGATATTTGTGAAATTGAAGTCCCCTAAGACTTTAAAGCGATCTGCGACAAACAGATGTGCCACTCTAGTGATACCCCTACAACTCCAATAAGTGTAGTGGTTATTTTAAAAAATTCTGGTAAGTTCTGATTCTCCCACAATGGGGTAAAATGAAGCACATGTGACAGCTGCAAAGTCGTTTTCAATATATCCCAGACCCTCTGCAGAGTTCTCGCGAATTAACAACTAGTGTCCAAATCTCCAAACTGTGCTGTTTCTAAGTGCATAAAAATATTATCAAGTGACCTACCAGTTACCCTAATTAAATATTGCCCAAGTGCATTCTCTCTAAAATTACAACATCTTTGTAGCTGCACAGAAAAGAAATGCCCTTGAAAGAAAGAAAGTGATAGTCCCGCTTCTGACTCGGCCAGCCACAAATACCTCTGCTTTATACACGAACCCTCTTCCTCCCCCAAATTAGGTCGTTTATTAAAGCTTCCAGTCTATAAAAGAAGGCATCCTCTATCCAGATGGGGGAGGCACAGATTGGGTACAAAACCAGAGGTAGTATGATCGGGGGCGGAGCCAGCAAGCCATGGTGTAGGTCGACTTCACCAGAGCTCCGCACAGCTAGCCCAGCTTTTATTGATTTAAGCAGCGGATACGGACTTTAGCATGGGGAAAACCCTCAGAGACAAGGAGGGTGCCTCAGGGGCCACTCCGAAGACAAAAAAGACCCAAGGGGATCTGAAAAAATTCCTCAGCAAGCGATCCACATTGCACCCTGATGGAGGCAAGATGGCGCGGGAGGCGCAAAACTTTTCAGAACGGGAGGGAGCCGACTCGGAAGCCGACAGCTCTGACGCTGAAGTTTACAGCAGAGGTGAGCCGGACTCCCTGCCCTTAACTAGAAGCTTCCTCCAGCAATCGCTGACGCAGGCACTTAGCCCGGTCATGAAGGAGTTGTCGGACATCAAAGCCGAATTTCAGCAGCTCGGCCACAGGGTAGAAAGCCTGGAAGAAAGCCAGGACCTATTAGTTCAGCGAGAAGCGGGAGTTCACAATCACCTGACTAATATGTCGAAAATGATTAATACAGCTTTCCTGAACCTGGAAGACCAGGAAAACAGAGGGCGGAGGAAAAATGTACGCCTGAGGGGAATACCTGAAGCGGTTCAAGCTGAAGATCTGGCCGGTGCGGTACGTTCCCTGTTTGCCTCCCTCGTGGGTGAAGAACAAGCTGCCACCATTGTCATAGAAAGGGCACATAGAGCTCTTAGGCCCAAGCCGGCGGCGGGCGAGCCACCCAGAGATGTTGTTTGTGCCCTAATGAACTTTCTAGATACTGCAGCTGTCCTGAGAGCGGCTCGGGAGAAAGGAGACCCCTCTTTGGATGGTCACAAAGTGCAATTATTTCAAGACCTGGCGGCGAGCACTCTAGCCAAGCGCAGGAACTTGCGCCCTTTAACCGCGCTTCTGAGAGAGAGGAAACTACCGGTAAGGTGGCTGTTCCCTTTTGGCCTCAGTACCACCATAGGAGGGAAGCAATACACAGTCAGACTCCCGGAGGACTTGCTGCCTGTTTGGGAGGCGTTGGGATCAGAAGCTCTGGACATTCAGTCATGGCTCCCTTGTAGCCCGACGTTAGACCTTCCGAACTTACCGCAGGCGGAGGAATGGCGCCTGGCGCAAAAGAAGAAATCTCCGAAGAAAAGAATCCCTTAGTCTGGCTCCATCCGACTTGAGATCCCTGAATTCGCCATGAAGGGACTCTCAGCGAACATTTTGTTCCAGCCCTATAGGATCCAGGTTCTATGTTGACCGTCTAAATCAGGGGTGCACAACCTGCGGCCCGGGGGCCACATGCGGCCCTTGATACCATTCTGTGCGGCCCCCAACCATCTGGTAACAGACATGTATGCCTATGTCTTGTGGCTGCTCACATGTATTTTTCATGTATTTCTCCCATTAGATGGGAGTCCTGGAAGTGTAACTAGACATTATTGGTATAAAATGTCTGTTCAATATGCCATAAGTACAATATTTCAGTTGTTAATACAGCTTTAAATTTTAATTTTGGCCCTCGTCATTGGTTAAGTCTGGCAATGTGGCCCCCAACCAGGAAACGTTGTGCACCCCTGGTCTAAATGATCCTCCATAGCCCCTACTGTCTGCCTCTCCAACCCACTTTCTCTAATCTATGTCTGCTCCACCTTAATTTTTTCCCACTGTCTCCCTCGTACCTTTACTCCCCCTTCCATTGCCATCTCTTCTTGTCTCATTTTGTGCTCTGTTAATCGGCCGTCGCAGATATTGCAATGTCTGCTGTGTGGTCGCTCATGGCTGATAGCCCGCAGGGCTCTTTTCCCATGCCTCTGTTTGCTCCTATGGCACTGACACTGAGTGATATTCTAATGTGACTGGTATATATACCGTGTCCCTATATTGTTGAATACATATGCATGCCTACTATCTTTTTTCTTCCTTGGGCTTAGTGTGTGAGGCCTGGCTTAGGGTGTTTACACACTAATTCCCCCTAATCGGGGTTTATAACCCCTCAGGCTGTTATTACATACTTAATAACTGCCTCCATTACATATGTTTTGTTTTTGTGAGTTTTGTTTCATTCGTTGCCCTGTGTCGCCCTCTTCTGGTCATTGGCAGCTACTGCTCAGGTTAACTTTTGTGTATAATGACTGACCTAAAGATATTGTCTTTCAATGTGAATGGTATGAACACCCCACAGAAAAGGAGTCAGGTCTATCATTTGCTCAGGAAAGAAGGAGCAGACCTAGTCTTCCTGCAAGAGACCCATTTTAGGCACTTGCATATCCCAAAAACAGTTAATAAGCATTTTGTAGTATGGCACCATGCCTCCTACTCCTCGGCTGCCAGAGGTGTCTCTATAGCCCTAGGTCAGAAGGTCCCTTTCTCTTTAGAGGCCAAACTAGCCGACCCTGATGGTCGCTTTCTATTTTTAAAGGGTAAAATAGTTAACACTAAGTACACTTTCGTGAATTTGTATGCTCCAAATAGTGGACAGATCACTTGGCTGCTCCGCACCCTGGAGACTCTGAAAACGTTTAGAGAGGGATACCTTATCATAGGGGGGGACCTCAACCTCACGCTTGATCCTCTGATAGATTCGACCTCCATGGGTAGCACTACCTCAAGAAGACAGTTGAGGAGACTGCTTATTGCTCTCAGGGACTTGGGGGTCTCGGATGTCTGGCGCCTCCTCCACCCTGAGGAAAAAGACTACACCTTCCATTCACGGGCGCATAATTCATACCAGCGCCTGGACTATATTTTTGTTGCAAACCATCTACTGTCTTCGATCTCTGAGGCGAAGATAGGGAATATAGTCATTTCTGACCATGCGCCTGTGAGTGTGGGGGTGAGGATTTTCGCCCTACCTCCGAGATCCTGGGTCTGGAGGTTGAATGAGACGCTCCTGGAGGAGGAGTCCCATAGGAAGGCAGTTGAGCAATGTCTCAAGAATTATTTTCAAGAGAATACTAGGAATCTCGCTAGTGGAACATCACTTTGGGAAGCTCATAAGGTGGTAGTCAGAGGAGAGCTCATCAGCTTGGGATCCAGCGCCAAAAAACGTAGGCAGAAACAATTAGATTCCCTTCTACAGCAAATCTCCACACTTGAAACCCTCCACAAAAAGACTAGGACGGAGGAAACTCTATTGTCATTAAAGTGCTTGAGACACAAGGTCACTGACCTCCTGAACACTAGAGCAGCAGGGGCCTTGCGGACGTTGCGCTTTAAGCAATATCTCCACGGTAATAGAGGCTCCAAGTTGGTATCTAGCCTTATTAAGGGACTAAGAAATTGATCTTTTATCCAGGCTATTAAATCACCCTCGGGCCCCCGACTTATCAACACCCCGGCGATTGCTCAGGAGTTCTGCTCCTTTTATTCGAATTTGTATAATCTCCCGGCACCCCTTAATGTTCAACAAATTGAGGAGCGTACGTCGGCTTCTCTCAAATCCATCGATATCCCGAGACTCTCAACAGAGGAAGTACATCAGCTGCTACAACCAGTCACAATAGAAGAGGCAGATAAAGTCCTTATGTCTATCCCTACGGGTAAAAGCCCCGGGCCTGATGGGTTCCCAATTTCTTATTATAAGAAGTATAAAGATATTCTAACCCCGCATTTTGTCGATGCATGCAATCTCCTCCTCACAGGTGGCTCTCTGACCCCGCAAGCCCAGGAGGCACACATAACGATCATCCATAAGGAAGGAAAGGATAAGGAGGTATGCAGTAGCTATAGGCCAATCTCACTACTGAATACTGACTTGAAGTGGTGGGCCAAGTTGCTTAACAGCAGGATGTCTAAGCTGCTCCCTGGGCTTGTGGGCGAAGAACAAGTAGGATTCGTGGCGGGAAGAGAGGGTAGACATAATGTCAGTAGGGTAGTACACGCGATCACTCATTCAATTAAGGTTGGAGCCCCTCTTGTGCTGTTAGGCACGGATGCGGAGAAGGCGTTCGATAGGGTCAGCTGGGCCTATATGGGTAAGGTGCTGAGTGCCTTTGGTTTTCCGGAAAGCTTCATTAGGGCCATATATACTTTATACTCTGCTCCATCTGCGAGAGTGATGGTCAACGGCACCCTATCGAACGCCTTCCAAATTAGAAATGGCACGCGCCAGGGGTGCCCTTTGTCCCCTACTTTATTTGTGCTTACCCTAGAGACGCTCCTTCTTAAGTTTCGACAATCCCCCTTGATCAAAGGAGTGAAAATTAGCAATTTCACCCACAAGATGGCCGCCTTTGCGGATGATTTGCTCCTTCTGATGACTAATCCTGAAGAGGCTCTGCCGGAGGTTATGCAGATTTTTGAATTCTTCGGGGTTATATCTAATTTTAAGATTAATTTTGATAAGTCGGAGGCCCTTGGTGTTTCCCTCCCGGCTGCTTTACGTAATAGAGTCAAAGCCCTCACGCCATTCAAATGGCCTACTCAAGCAATTAAGTACCTAGGGGTAATGATACCGATGGATCCCAAGCTGATGTTTAGACTCAACTTCCCTCCACTGCTTTCCAAGGTCACCTCTGTTCTTTCTAAAAGTAGCTCTCCTTTCCTTACCTGGTTAGGCAGGAAAAATGTTCTCACCACTTATATATTGCCGCTGATTATGTATACCTTAAGAACCCTTCCCATTACCGTTCCAGCTAGCTTCATTAACAAACTGCAATCCACCATGAGCAAATATTTATGGGATAAGGGCCGTCCTAGGATGTCCTTCCGCCTTCTTTCCCGCAGAAGGAAAACTGGGGGTATCTCATTACCTGATTTGTCGACCTATATACAGGCTATCGGCTTAGAGAGATGGCTTAGATTGGCCAGGCGAGAGACGAACTGTATGCATATTGACCTAGAATTAGCACTGTTGGGTAAAGACTCTTTTCACAAATTGTGGACGCCTGGGAAGGCAGGGGAGGGACTTAAGGTCGAGAGTGAGCTAACTAGAGGGATGTTCCATGTATGCCATAAGGCTGTGGCTTTAGCCTCTACTCAGGGTAAGATATCTCCACTTGCCCCTATTTCAGTTATTCCCACTCTCCTGTTCCCGCAAATTAAGTCTCCTTCCGATATTTGGCTTGCACTTTCGCATCATAGAATAGGAGACTTGAAAAAGCTTCAAACCTCATCTGACTTCTACACTGTTCTCTCAGGTGATCCGACCCCTAGTTCAGATTTCATCCAGAGAATGGACTTTGAAAGTACTTGTAGGCAGTTTTTGTCCTCTAGGTTCTTCTCGACCCCAGATCCGTCGTGGTTAGAGAATTATGTATTATTACCTAGTTTGCCCCATAAATGTACCACTCTCATCTATAGACAGATTTTACACGCAAGAGATTCTAATGTGCCGCCATGGGTAGCCGAGTGGGGTAAAGAACTCCAAATTGAGTTTGACGATGCTGATGTTAGATGGATTCAAAATGCTTCGCATGGCTTCTCTAAATGTATAAAAGTTCAGGAGAATTCTGTCAAGACGGCGCTGAGGTGGTATAGAACGCCCGAGTACCTTTTTAAAATCAGGATTCTTTCCACGAATCTTTGCTGGAGGTGTAATGCCGGCACTGGCTCCCTATCGCACATCTGGTGGTCCTGCCCGGCCATCAAGCCTTTCTGGGAAGGTGTTGAATCTGCCATTAATGTAATCTGCACGACGACACTGAAACTCTCAGCCCAGCTGATCTTACTCTGGTTGCCTACTCCAGACTTTCGTCCAGGGAAAAACAACTTAGCCGCACATCTGATCATGGCCGCAAAGCTTTTGATCCCAGTAAAATGGAGATCAACTGATCCACCATCATTGGGGATGTGGCGGGATAGGGTCCATCAGATGTGCCAGATGGAGGAATTGATAGGGTGGACGTACCATAGCAGGGATAGGTTTCTGCAGCTATGGCAACCTTGGTTAAAATATAGAGCCGATCTCCTTAGCTCCCAGCTATGGGACTCTGAAGAAGATTTGTAACAAATGGTCACTTTCTCATTCATCTCCCGCCCGATCTCTGTCTAGCCCGTTATAGAAACCTACCCTGGGGATGCACAGCCAGTATATGTTTGTACCATATCTTAGACATTATGAACGGTCATGCCTTCACAACTGATGTGAGCAATTTTCACAATGCTTAGGGTTGACACAACGTTTGGGCCCTGTTTTTCCCTAACGTTACTGATGTTTATTTGTTTTGTAAGATCGATCGCTCTCAGGGCCCTTTAGCCCTAGACAAGCGGTGATCGCATCCTAGCTTGTATTGTTAGGCAATGCCTTTGATGCTCTGTACTTAAATATGATTGTGATGTGATGCTCGCTTTATTGCGCTTATATTATCTGATGATCTTTGTTTATCTGATCAATAAAAAGAGATTTCAAACAGAGGTAGTATGATCATTTTAACTAATGCCAGTCGATCGGATTGCGATATTAACAATTTTTGCCAGGCTCTGATTTTTCCCTTTACTTTATCTATTACCAGGGAAAGATTTAACTCGTAAAATCTACTTATAGAGACACCTATCTTTATCCCCAGATAGTCATCCAAAGACAATATCAGGACCCGGGAACCCCCTTCGGGGGCATTTCGATTTAGCGGGAGGAGTGAGGACTTAGCCCAGTTGATTAGGTAACCAGACAGTAGACTAAACTCCTCTATCACCTGCATAACATAGGGGACAGCTTTCCAGCCCTGATCCAGAAAGAGAATAACATCATCTGTGTAGAGCCTAATTTTATCACTCTCTCCCGCTACCCCGAATCCCCGAATCTGACCATTCAAACGAATCCTACAAGCCTATGGCTCCATAAATAGCACAAATAAAAGGGGAGAGAGCGGGCAACCCTGTCTCGTACCGCGTTGAAACTCAATTATAGAGGAATTAACCCCATCAATGTTAACTCAAGCTATTGGTTGAGTATATAACAGTTGAGTCATTGCAATAAAAGTAGTCCTTAATCGAAAATGTGCCATAGTTCGCCACAGGAAGGACCACTCTACCCTGTCAAATGCTTTAGCAGCATCCAAAGACAAGATGGAGTGGTCCGGTCCCCCCCTACCGACAGGTTCAAATACACCCCATAGAGATTTGACTGAATCTGTCTCCCAGGAATAAATCCTGTTTGATTAGAATGAACCAGGGCTGCAATTACCCGTTTAAGACGGATTGCTAAAGATTTAGCAAAAATCTTATAGTCTGTATTAAGGAGCGATATGGGCCTGTAAGACCCAACCTCACTGCCGTCCTTATCTTTTTTTAAAAATTTAAGTGATAATTGCCTCCCTAAAAGATGGAGGGAGAGATCCATATATATATGATTCATTTAAAACCTGCAGCAGAATAGGGAGAAGTGCCTCAGCCTGGTACCTATAAAGTTCAAATGGCAAACCATCCGCCCCAGGGGAAGAGTTATATTTAATTGAGCAAAGGGCATCCTCTAACTCTGCCTGTCGTATAGGATGATCGAGCATTCTGGTTTCCTGAGGCGAGAGAGAAGGCATTTCTAATTGGTCCAAATAGTCATCAATTTTTGAGGGACTGCATACCGTTTCAGATCTGTATATATTAGAATAATACTCTGCAAATTTCTGTCTGATCTGCTCTGGATCCTTGACCATTTGGCCCCGAGTATTTCTAATATACCTAATTTTAGTCCCACCCCTTTGATTAGCGACCAGTGCAGCTAACAATTTCCCTGTTTTTCCCTCCTCACTAAAACATCTGTCCTTGAAAAAAGAGTTTATGTTGGGCCTTGTTTACCATAAAAGTCCTATGTTGTTGGTTAGCATCTTTCAGTTTTATGCGTAGTGAATCCGTACCGTGTTTCGTCAAAGCCCCCTGCAACTTCCTAACTGTCTCCCTCATTGCATTTTCCTGCTTATGGAACTCCACTCGTTGTCTTGTCGTTTTATTTTACCGCAATAGAGGCCTCTAATGTAGGCCTTGAAAGCGTCCCATACAAAATGGATATGGGTGGAGCCCTCATTCCGATGCCAAAATTCAAGAATCTCCGCATTGATTAAATCCCGCTCACCAATGACCTCCAACCAATAGGGGTTCAGTCTAAAGGTTCTATTGGGGCCCATATTTACCCCCACTCCCCTGAGCAGAAGCAATACCGGAGAATGGTCAGAGATTCCATGCAGTTCATATTTCATCTTCACTACTTGATCAGACAAAGCCCCGTTTGCAAACGCTAAGTCGATTCTTGACATTGACCTATACGTCCGGCCAAAGCATGAATACGCTCTTTTTTCTCCATACAAATGACGCCAGACATCAACCCATGCAAGCTCCTGGGTAATGCTACACAGGAGAGACCGAGTATGCCTCTGCTCAGGGGAGAGAGATATCCTATCCAGTCTCGGATCCAATACCAAATTAAAGTCACCTACCAGTAACAACGGGCACGGGGGTTTACTGCAAATAAACGTAGACAGCAAAGATAGAGCAGTGGATGCAAAAGGGGGAGGCACATAGACAAAGGCTAAAATAGTCTCCTGTCCACTCCCCTGTAAAAAGAATGGAGGGCCACAGCAGCGTCTCGCCAGAAAACTTCTTTATTCAGGAACACTCCTCACAACAAGGCATATAAAAAGTAGTTTGCAGCAACGTTTCGGCTAGGAGTAGCCTTTGTCCACTCCCCTGACCATAAAGAAACACAAATCGACCCTCCCTATCCACCTTAACATCCAACGGCTGAAAATCAACTCCATGATGAATATACACACTCACACCCCTCGAATATGATGACAGGTATGAGTGGTATTCCAATTTCGCCCATCGCCTCTTGAATTGGGGGAGCTTATCAGCTGTTGCATGTGTCTCCAATAAGGCCACAATTGCCGGGAGGTGCCGAGCCATAACATTAAACACCACTGTCCTTTTAACCCTATCCCCCAGCCCTCGCACATTCCAATTCAGAACCCTACGCTTCATTCTAAGCTAGCCGAAGCCAAAGCACTCCACAGACTGGCGGAGGGGGAAGAGGGGCCTCCTAGGCCCAGCGACAGCAGCCAACCCCCCACCCCCTCAGGGAACCCTACCAATCTTATATTGTTCCTCCGAGATCTATCCTCCAGCTTCACACCCTCAAGGTGTTTTTTGGTTAAACCAACTCCTTTTTCACAGCCCCAGTCTCCAACTCCATATCTTTCACTTTTACTCTTAGTTTTGTGATTTCATCCCTAATTATGGTAATATCCCCCTGTAACGCTGCCATTGTGGTTGTTAATTGAGATACGGTGCTGTTAGTCATATTCACTGCCCCCAAAATTTCAGCTAACTTATTATTAACACTATCCAAGCCTTCCCTATCAAAGCCTTCCCTATTGAGACTATATGATATAATTAATTTATTTGCCTCAGAGTGGTGGAACAGTCATACAGCTCTGTGTTCGTTCTATTACGTACGATATTTTAGTGATAAGACAAATGTACAAGATTACTTAGACATTAGGCAACAGAAATCTTATGAGCTGTCAACTGAAACCAAACCTCACAGCACCGCGCCCTTTATATAGAGTATACTGAACAAAAATTAGTAGAAGTAAAAATCAGCAGGTTTTCATTTTGTTTGCAGCTCGGCCCCGATTTTGGCCTGGTTTCTCAGGATGGGGTCCAGTTTGGCATTTAATATGGTGAATGGACACTAGAAGGTGCTGGTGCCATTGTTTCTGTAGCCGGCCCAGTTTCATACGTGATAAATATGAAGAATATGATTTTTTGTTGCTCGAGTGTTTGGATATATAGAAGCTTCTATTAAAGGCCCATTCAGACAGCGTAAATGGATCTGCACCTGTTCTGCAATTTTGTGAAATGGGTGCAGACCATTCATTTCAATGGGGATGCAAAGAATGCAGACAGCACACTGTGCTGTCCCCTATCTGGGGTTCTGTTCCACGGCTCCACGGAAAGGATAGAGCATGCCCTGTTGTCCTCAATCGCAGACAACAGGCATTTTCTATTTTGGTTGCGGCCATGTGCGGTCTACAAACTGCGGAATGCAGACGGCTGGTACCCGGGTTTTGCAGATCTGCAAAACACTACGGCCTTCTGAATGAGTCCTGACACTTAGTTCAAGCCTTGTTCTGGGCAGACAAGCCACAGTTTTATACTCTACCTTCTACAAATTAATATACTTAATCCCCCCCAAAAAATAAAAAAGTTAATAAACTAACATCCCTATCTCCCCCTCCAGAAGCGTATGTTCAGACATTACCCACTGGGCAGGGTGCAGGCTCTCCCCTATATAATTACTTCACTGACATAAGTTCTTTGTGGTGAGTCACTAATAGGGTATTGTATGGACCCTCGCAGTAGTGCCTTGTGTGACCACTGATGGGGCTGGGTGGTCAGTGGAAGTGTAGTGATTGTCAGATGTCATGAAAGCCAGAGCTCCTGTAGTCTGGGAATAAAGACATATGAAGACATTTTCAGAGGCCTGCTACCCAACATAACGGCTGTGTATTATGAAGATCATACCTTGTAGCATATAGCACCACATTGTGTCAGACGAGTAAAAAATAAACCAGAACATAATAACCCTACAATAACTATAGTAAAAACACACCATGGTCCTTTATTAGGGTTAATCAAACACCACATGTTAATAAATTTACCACCAAATACCAATTTAATTAACCGTAGGATCAAATAACTTCCCCCACCCCCAAAGCTGGGTGATTATCGAATCCAGGATGGCGACAGCCAAAAGGGAGGTTGGGCGTGATGATTTCTTCTTCCTTCAGGTGATCAGCGAGAGACAAGCTCCAGAAGAGTTGACCACTTTTATAGGAAGTGATGAATTGTTTGTGTGCTAGCACACGGTGTGGGTACTTCTTTGGCGCACAAAGACGACCTGGATTCAGAGACTTTTGGTATAGATGCTATTTATTATGTTCAGTGGAAAACGCGTTTCGGAGTTTATAACTCCTTTTTCAAGTCTAAAGAGATACAACAAAAAGGCCGAAGGCAAATGGATCCCCACACAGTTGTAGATAAGTATAAAGTAGAAAAAAGAAGGTAAAAAATAGAATAAAATAAATAAATAAATTAAAATAGAGTCAATGGCTGTTAAATATTACACATCAAGGGCAGCTAGTAAGCCTAGCCCAAAATCAATTCTCAGTAAAACGCATATTCCAATAAGTCCTAGTAGCATAGAATAAACAAACAGGAGTATCATAAAATATATATATATACACACACACACACATACAGCCAGGTCCATAAATATTGGGACATCAACACAATTCTAAGATTTTTGGCTCTATACACCACCACAATAGATTTGAAATGAAACAAACAAGATGTGCTTTACCTGCAGACTGTCAGCTTTAATTTGAGGGTATTTACATCCAAATCAGGTAAACTGTGCAGGAATTACAACAGTTTGCATATGTGCCTCCCACTTGTTAAGGAACCAAAAGTAATGGGACAATTGGCTTCTCAGCTGTTCAATGGCCAGGTGTGTATTATTCCCTCATTATCCCAATTACAATGAGCAGATAAAAGGTCCAGAGTTCATTTCAAGTGTGCTATTTGCATTTGGAATCTGTTGCTGTCAAACTCTCAAGATGAGATCCAAAGATCTGTCTCTATCAGTGAAGCAAGCCATCATTAGGCTGAAAAAAACAAAACAAACCCATCAGAGAGATAGCAAAAACATTAGGCGTCGCCAAAACAACTATTTGGAACATTCTTAAAAAGAAGGAACACATCGGTGAGCTCAGCAAAACCAAAAGACCCGGGAGACCACAGAAAACAACTGTGGTGGATGACCGAAGAATTCTTTCCCTGGTGAAGAAAACACCCTTCATAACAGTTGGCCAGATCAAGAACACTCTCCAGGAGGTAGGTGTATGTGTGTCAAAGTCAACAATCAAAAGAAGACTTCACCAGAGTGAATACAGAGGGTTCACCACAAGATGTAAACCATTTGTGAGCCTCAAAAACAGGAAGGCTAGATTAGAGTTTACCAAACGACATCTAAAAAAGCCTTCACAGTTCTGGAACAACATTCTATGGACAGATGAGACCAAGATAAAAACTTGTACCAGAGTGATGGGAAGAGAAGAGTATGGAGAAGGAAAGGAACTGCTCATGATCCTAAGCATACCACCTCATCAGTGAAGCATGGTGGTGGTAGTGTCATGGCGTGGGCATGTATGGCTGCCAATGGAACTGGTTCTCTTGTATTTATTGATGATGTGACTGCTGACAAAAGCAGCAGGATGAATTCTGAAGTGTTTCGGGCAATATTATCTGCTCATATTCAGCCAAATGCTTCAGAACTCATTGGACGGTGCTTCACAGTGCAGATGGACAATGACCCAAAGCATACTGCAAAAGCAACCAAAGAGTTTTTTAAGGGAAAGAAGTGGAATGTTATGCAATGGCCAAGTCAATCACCTAACCTGAATCCGATTGAGCATGCATTTCACTTGCTGAAGACAAAACTGAAGGGAAAATGCCCCAAGAACAAACAGGAACTGAAGACAGTTGCAGTAGAGGCCTGGCAGAGCATCACCAGGGATGAAACCCAGCGTCTGGTGATGTCTATGTGTTCCAGACTTCAGGCTGTAATTGACTGCAAAGGATTTGCAACCAAGTATTAAAAAGTGAAAGTTTGATTTATGATTATTATTCTGTCCCATTACTTTTGGTTCCTTAACAAGTGGGAGGCACATATGCAAACTGTTGTAATTCCTACACCGTTCACCTGATTTGGATGTAAATACCCTCAAATTAAAGCTGACAGTCTGCAGTTAAAGCACATCTTGTTTGTTTCATTTCAAATCCATTGTGGTGGTGTATAGAGCCAAAATTTTTAGAATTGATGTCCCAATATTTATGGACCTGGCTATGTATATAGAAAAACAAAAAAAAGTAGCAGCACACTACTGAATGCACTTAGACTGAGTGAACAGGTGAATGTGTGAACAGGGTCAAATACATGACTCCAATACTTACTATTAAGCAGGGAAGAAGCTCTTAGCGCATATTATTGATCAAAAATATGTCGGGCCCATCTACCAGACGTCAAGGTAGCTTCTTGTCAGATGGGAGCTACTCTAACACGGAGGGTCCAGCTCCATTGTTACTCTGATTAAAAGCACCAAGGGGTGTGGGATGTGCGGGGAGTGCTAAGTTCCAAAGAGGATGCCTATAACTCTATTATATACTGTAAGGGATCGTCTCTTTTCAGGGGGTCAGACTCACAGATATCTTCGCAGACATGATTATAATGTCCAAACTCTTGCTTTATTTCAGACACTTTAGCAAAGCACAGGTTAAGATGTCGCAGCTTCAACTTATCACATGTGATATCCACACAAAATAACAAACGCTTGCCCGGCTAGGCTCTAACTAAACACATAAGCGTATCCCTGACTCGCCTAGAAAGCCCTGTTCACACATGGAACACAAATGCGGCTTTCCTCAGCCATTTAGTCCAGCAACCTCCAGGCTATGACACTTTAGTACCTTTTGGGGGATTGTGGCCCAGTAGTCCTCCCGACTCTGGCCTCGTGATCCTTGTTTCACAAGAGTCACCGCGTTCCCCAAAGTTCAGGCTATCGCCTAGCCTCGTGGCCCCTCAGCCCACCCGGCTGAGACCACTCACACAGAGCCTCACCAGGACTCTGCTTCACAAGACACTCCAGAGTGAGCCACACCCAAGATCCAGTAGCAGGATTAAATAGGATCCCGGACTGGAACCTGGGGAAACAACACCTCAATGTTCACATTGCCACAATACACATACAGAAAAGCGGAACAGCACCTCCAGAGACAATCGCAGGTGCAAGCTACTAGGCAACAATGTAGATATGTATGTATGTATGTGTGTGTATGTGTATATATATATATATATATATATATATATACAGTACAGACCAAAAGTTTGGACACACCTTCTCATTCAAAGAGTTTTCTTTATTTTCATGACTATGAAAATTGTAGATTAACACTGAAGGCATCAAAACTATGAAATAACACATGTGGAATTATATACATAACAAAAAAGTGTGAAACAACTGAAAATATGTCATATTCTAGGTTCTTCAAAGTAGCCACCTTTTGCTTTGATTACTGCTTTGCACACTCTTGGCATTCTCTTGATGAGCTTCAAGAGGTAGTCACCTAAATGGTTTTCAGCTTCACAGGTGTGCCCTGTCAGGTTTAGTAAGTGGGATTTCTTGCCTTATAAATGGGGTTGGGACCATCAGTTGCGTTGTGGAGAAGTCAGGTGGATACACAGCTGATAGTCCTACTGAATAGACTGTTAGAATTTGTATTATGGCAAGAAAAAAGCAGCTAAGTAAAGAAAAACGAGTGGCCATCATTACTTTAAGAAATTAAGGTCAGTCAGTCCGAAAAATTGGGAAAACTTTGAAAGTGTCCCCAAGTGCAGTCACAAAAACCATCAAGCACTACAAAGAAACTGGCTCACATGCGGACCGCCCCAGGAAAGGAAGACCAAGAGTCACCTCTGCTGCGGAGGATAAGTTCATCCGAGTCACCAGCCTCAGAAATCGCAGGTTAACAGCAGCTCAGATTAGAGACCAGGTCAATGCCACACAGAGTTCTAGCAGCAGACACATCTCTAGAACAACTGTTAGGAGGAGACTGTGTGAATCAGGTCTTCATGGTAGAATATCTGCTAGGAAACCACTGCTAAGGACAGGCAGCAAGCAGAAGAGACTTGTTTGGGCTAAAGAACACAAGGAATGGACATTAGACCAGTGGAAATCTGTGCTTTGGTCTGATGAGTCCAAATTTGAGATCTTTGGTTCCAACCACCGTGTCTTTGTGCGACGCAGAAAAGGTGAACGGATGGACTCTACATGCCTGATTCCCACCGTGAAGCATGGAGGAGGAGGTGTGATGGTGTGGGGGTGCTTTGCTGGTGACACTGTTGGGGATTTATTCAAAATTGAAGGCATACTGAACCAGCATGGCTACCACAGCATCTTGCAGAGGCATGCTTTTCCATCCGGTTTGCGTTTAGTTGGACCATCATTTATTTTTCAACAGGAAAATGACTCCAAACACACCTCCAGGCTGTGTAAGGGCTATTTGACCATGAAGGAGAGTGATGGGGTGCAGTCACCGGACCTGAACCCAATCGAGATGGTTTGGGGTGAGCTGGACCGCAGAGTGAAGGCAAAAGGGCCAACAAGTGCTAAGCATCTCTGGGAACTCCTTCAAGACTGTTGGAAGACCATTTCAGGTGACTACCTCTTGAAGCTCATCAAGAGAATGCCACGAGTGTGCAAAGCAGTAATCAAAGCAAAAGGTGGCTACTTTGAAGAACCTAGAATATGACATAGTTTCAGTTGTTTCACACTTTTTTGTTATGTATATAATTCCACATGTGTTAATTCATAGTGTTGATGCCTTCAGTGTGAATCTACAATTTTCATAGTCATGAAAATAAAGAAAACTCTTTGAATGAGAAGGTGTGTCCAAACTTTTGGTCTGTACTGTATATATGTAGCATAAGAGAAGTCCAGTTACTAGACCATGATATATATTAAAATCATTACAGGAAAAAAAAAAAAGATGTCCCTGGTGTGGTTTTACATGGTTCTTATTACTGTGTGTGATATAATATAGCAAGGTGTAGTGAGGGTTAGTTGGCCTTGATAGAACTATAGTAGATTGTGGGGGATGAATATTGGTATTGATAGGGTAAACTGGTGGTGCTTCTAAGGATCATTAGACAGGTCTGTGCCTTTAATTTTTAGTTTGTACTGGAAAAAAAAGGTGTGGAGTTTATCTTGGGGATGCCAACAGCAATGGTGGCCAGATGGCTGGAGAAGGAAATGTATAGATAAATAAATCAGAAACTGATGGCTGGCAGCAGAAAAAAACACACATTACCAGTCATGGCAGTGATATATACTGTAAAATATATATAGTAATACTGTGTACATTGTAAGGCTGGAGCACGGCTTACCTATTCCCTCTGGTGAGGATTGCTGTGTGTGGCGCGGTTCACCACGTGTGTGAGCGCGCGTCTTCTAAAGCTGAGGGGGTGGAAGCAGGGTCAGTGACGTCAGGGGAGATCCTCTCTCTGCAGCGCTGTCAAGCTGGTGTGCTCGGAGTCTTGGGCTAATATTTTTTTTTCCCCTTTTTTTTATTTTTTTTTATTCGAACTTTTTTAAAAAATCAGTACACATGATCCCTCCCTGCTTCTAGCTTGTGGGCCAATAATAAGGCTGCAATATACTTGACTTTAGGAGTAGTGATGAGCGGCAGGGGTCATATTCAAATTCGCGATATTTCGCGAATATTTTTAAAATATTCGTTGAATCTACTCGAAAAATCTGCAAGGTAATGATTGTGTAATATGCAAATTTTCGTAATTCGCATTTTCGGATTCGAATTTTTATTGCGAATTTTTCAACTTACAACTATTAGAGAAAGAAGATTATAGCATTATATTAGCTAAATTGCTCTATATTCGATTTTTTTCGAATATTCGCTATATTGCTATAACTTAGTTTTTTCGAATATTTGTAATATTCTAAAACAAGAATATTTAGCAATATAGCGAATATTCGAAAAAAACGAATATAGAGCAATTTAGCTAATATAGTGCTATATTCTTCTTTGTCTAATAGTTGTAATTTTTTTCTCATCTGAAGTTCAGATTGGAAAAAAATTACATCAAGAAAAAAAAAGATTATAGCACTATATTAGCTAAATTGCTCTATATTCGTTTTTTCGAATATTCGCTATATTGCTATAACTTCGTTTTTTCGAATACTCGTAATATTCTAAAATAAGAATATATAGCAATATAGCGAATATTCGAAAAAACGAATATAGAGCAAAATTCGCAAACACTACTACTCCTAAAGTCAAGTATATTGCAGCCTTCTTATTGGCCCACAAGCTAGAAGCAGGGAGGGATCATGTGTACTGATAAAAAAAAAAAAATCAAATAAAAAAAAAAATATATAAATATATTCAAAATATTCGCGAAATTTTGAAGTACCTATATTCGCGATAAAAAATTAAAAATTCGAATATTCGTGATCAACACCATTTAGGAGTAGTATTGTTTGCGAATTTTGCTCTATATTCGTTTTTTTCGAATATTCACTATATTGCTATATATTCTTGTTTTAGAATATTACGAATATTCAAAAAAACAAAGTTATAGCAATATAGCGAATAATCGAAAAAAAAAACGAATATAGAGCAATTTAGCTAATATAGTGCTATAATCTTCTTTGTCTAATAGTTGTAATTTTTTTCTCATCTGAAGTCCAGATTGGAAAAAAATTACAACTATAAAAAAAAAGATTATTGCATATTACACAATCATTACCTTGCCAATTTTTCTAGTTAAAAAAAATCGTGAAATTTCGAATTTTCAAATATTCGACGAATATTCTACAAAATATTAGCGAAATATCGCGAATTCGAATATGACCCCTGCTGCTCATCACTACTGAGGAGAAGTAATTGGGCTGTGTGTCTGCAGACAGCACCGCTGGGCATGACAGGCTGAGGAGATGTAATCGGGCTGTGTGTCTGCAGCACTAATAGTGCGCTGGAAGTCTCAGGCTGGTGCACTGAGACAGCGCAGCTGAGCATGACAGGCTGAGCTGTGTGACCGGAGAAGTGTCTGTGGAAGGTCAGAGGAATTGAAGAGGGACTGGGTACATTTCAGGATGAACAGATTAAGTTGACATAGTGACCTTTATGTGGACATGGTGGCTAGGGGATAGGCTGAGGGATGAAAGAGGGAAATATTGCGTTATTACTAAGGGGAGGAGCGAGAGGGAGGGGCTAGAGGAGATGATGCTGAATGTAGGGGAGTACGGCTTGTTGGGAAGGGGTGGATGAAGGGATATTGGTGGTGTTGGAGGGATGGAAATGATGGGGAAAATCCAAATGAAATGGAGGAAGAATGTGGACCTGTGAGGGTGTAAATGAGTAAGAATCGAGGGATAAAGGGATCTAAGGGATAAAGGTATAAGGGGGAGGGTAATTTGAGATATCCTAATAGCTTGACCAGAGGGGTGTGGGTAGGGGCTCCCTGACTGGGCAGGTTGAGGGAAGGTAAGGGTCAAGAAATTGGTAGGAGTGTATGGTGGGGAAATTGATTGAGATTGGCTGCAAATTGGGGTTTAGAAACAGTTACTCTCTAGAGATTCATTTAAACCGTATGGTTCTATAGTTTGAAGTTTGAATATCCAGTACATTTCTTTTCTCCTCAGTTTCTGGTAACGGTTTCCATGGGTGACTGGAATTTCTTCAATTGGAATTTCTTCAACAAGGAAAATTCCCCTGGATCTTTTTTGTTCATGATTCATGAACAATTTAAAAAGTGTTTTATTTCAAAGTGTTCTCCTGTCATGTTACTGGAGAACTTGGTAACCCGGGTTGAAATGTTGAGGCAGCACTTACATTGGCGATGTCCGCATTTATAACTGCCGAGTACTTTGGGAAATAGACTCAGACTAGGAGAGGAATGTTTCTTCTGAGAGCGCAAACGGCTAGGGGCGATGAGATTCTTAATTGTTTGCGCTCTTCTAAAGGTTATATGTGGCTCCGGTTGTATATTTTTTATTAGGAAAGGGTCCGCTTGTAGTATCCGCCAATGCTTCTTGAGTATATCTCTCAGAATCGTATGATTGGTGTTGAACGTAGTTATGAAGGAAGTCTTGTACTTCTTAGTGACATCTGGATTAGTTTGTTCTGTTACTAATTGTTTAGTTCCTGATGGTAGACAGTCTTCCTGGGTATATTCCTGTGCCTTCCGGAGTGCTGCCTTGACGCCACCACTTGGTTACCCTTTGTTGTAAAACCTTTTTTCAATTACCTGACAATGTAGTTTGAAATCTTCGTCCTTTGTGCAGTTCCGGTGGATACACTTAAACTGGCTAAAAGGGATGTTGTTTTTCCACTTCTTGTGGTGCACGCTCTGGTAGTCCAGATAGCGGTTGCCATCTACCTTTTTAAAATGGGTCTTAGTTTCAATGGCGTTATTTCTGGTGGCTAGAACTAAGTCCAGGTATTCAATAGATGTCTTAGAGTAATTGGCTGTGAAGGTGAGGTTGAAACCATTGTTATTCAAGTGAGAAGTGAAATCGTTGAAATAGGCTGCCATCCCAGATTAGTAATAGGTCATCGATATAGTGTTTATAGAAGACCAGTTTGTTTTTCCAAGGGTGGTCATTGTAAATAAATTGCTTTTCAAAAATCCCCATATACAAATTTGCGAAACTAGGCACTAATCGCTTCCCCATTGCGGTCCCCCTTATCCTCTTTATAAATTTTGTTGTTGAAAGTGAAGACATTATGGTTAAGAATAAAATCAATGCCATCCAAAATGAATTGTCCCTGAGGTTCTCATCTTGTTGTAGAAACTGCCGTATAGTGTCTATCCCTATTGAATGTGGGATGTTTGAGTATAGTGAGGCAACATCGAGTGTGGCCCAAATGTAGGATTTTTTCCAATTTAACTTTTTAAGGAGAGTAATTAAAGTGGCGGAGTCCTTAACATAGGATGGTAGCTGGACCACATATTTCTGTAGAAAAATATCAATGTAATTAGATAAATTGCATGTTAGTGAGGAAATTCCAGAAATAATAGGTCTCCCTGGTGGGTTATTGGTGGATTTGTGTACTTTGGGTAAGTGGTAGAACAGTGCTTGGTTAGGGTGGTCCATGGAAATGTATTCCTTCTCCTTTTTGGTTAGTATTTTCTGAGATTCGGCCGTTTCTAAAAGGGTCATTAATTTTCTGATGTCATCATTTAGGGGGTTCTGGGTCAGGATCTGGTAGTAATCTTTATCCCCTAGGATTTTGTGTGCTTCGGCCAGATAATCGTCACGGTCTTGGATCACGATGCCGCCTCTCTTATCAGCATTTCTGATAACGATGGAATGGTTATCCATGAGGTTTTTAAGGGCAGTTTTTTATTTTTTGTTTAGGTTGTTTGGAACTTTCAAATCTTTGTTGATAGCTCTGAGATCCTTTGTTACAAGGGCCGAAGCACACAAAATCCTTTCCATCCCTCCAACACCACCAATATCCCTTCATCCACCCCTTCCCAACAAGCCGTACTCCCCTACATTCAGCATCATCTCCTCTAGCCCCTCCCTCTCGCTCCTCCCCTTAGTAATAACGCAATATTTCCCTCTAAACTGTTCATCCTGAAATGTACCCAGTCCCTCTTCAATTCCTCTGTCCTTCCACAGACACTTCTCCTGTCACACAGCTCAGCCTGTCATGCTCAGCTGCGCTGTCTCAGTGCACCAGCCTGAGACTTCCAGCGCACTATTAGTGCTGCAGACACACAGCCCGATTACATCTCCTCAGCCTGTCATGCCCAGCGGTGCTGTCTGCAGACACACAGCCCAATTACTTCTCCTCAGTAGTGATGAGCGGCAGGGGTCATATTCGAATTCGCAATATTTCGCAAATATTTTGTAG
Source organism: Bufo gargarizans (assembly GCF_014858855.1). NCBI lineage: Eukaryota > Metazoa > Chordata > Amphibia > Anura > Bufonidae > Bufo > Bufo gargarizans. The sequence goes on along the minus strand of NC_058090.1, from coordinate 73,335,399 downwards.
AATATTCGTCGAATATTTGAAAATTCTAAATTTCACGATTTGCCCAGCGATGCTGTCCCAGCCTATTTGCCCGAGACTCCGAGCACACCAGCTTGACAGCGCTGCAGAGAGAGGATCTCCCCTGACATCACTGACCCTGCTTCCACCCCCTCGCGCTCACACACGTGGTGAACCGCGCCACACACAGCAATCCTCACCAGAGGGAATAGGTAAGCCGTGCTCCAGCCTTACAATGTACACAGTATTACTATATATTTTACAGTATATATCACTGCCAGGACTGGTAATGTGTGTTTTTATCTGCTGCCAGCCATCAGTTTCTGATTTATTTATCTATACATTTCCTTCTCCAGCCATCTGGCCACCATTGCTGTTGGCATCCCCAAGGTAAACTCCACACCTTTTTTTTCCAGTGCAAACTAAAAATTAAAGGCACAGACCTGTCTAATGATCCTTAGGAAGCACCACCAGTTTACCCTATCAATACCAATATTCATCCCCCACAATCTACTATAGCTCTATCAAGGCCAACTAACCCTCACTACACCTTGCTATATTATGATTTTAAGATATATATCATGGTCTAGTAAATGGACTTCTCTTATGCTATATATATATATATATATATATATATATACAGTACAGACCATAAGTTTGGACACACCTTCTCATTCAAAGAGTTTTCTTTATTTTCTTGACTATGAAAATTGTACATTCACACTGAAGGCATCAAAACTATGAATTAACACATGTGGAATTATATACATAACAAAAAAGTGTGAAACAACTGAAAATATGTCATATTCTAGGTTCTTCAAAGTAGTCACCTTTTGGTTTGATTACTGCTTTTCACACTCTTGACATTTTCTTGATGAGCTTCAAGAGGTAGTCACCTGAAATGGTCTTCCAACAGTCTTGAAGGAGTTCCCAGAGATGCTTAGCACTTGTTGGCCCTTTTGCCTTCACTCTGTGGTCCAGCTCACCCCAAACCATCTCGATTGGGTTCAGGTCCGGTGACTGTGGAGGCCAGGTCATCTGGCGCAGCACCCCATCACTCTCCTTCATGGTCAAATAGCCCTTACACAGCCTGGAGGTGTGTTTGGGGTCATTGTCCTGTTGAAAAATAAATGATGGTCCAACTAAACGCAAACCGGATGGAATAGCATGCCGCGGCGAGATGCTGTGGTAGCCATGCTGGTTCAGTATGCCTTCAATTTTGAATAAATCCCCAACAGTGTCACCAGCAAAGCACCCCCACACCATCACACCTCCTCCTCCATGCTTCACGGTGGGAACCAGGCATGTAGAGTCCATCCGTTCACCTTTTCTGCGTCGCACAAAGACACGGTGGTTGGAACCAAAGATCGCAAATTTGGACTCATCAGACCAAAGCAAAGATTTCCACTGGTCTAATGTCCATTCTGTCACGGATGAGCCGCGAGAATATTGAACTGTCCTCCCAATATTATCAATATTACTCTGCCTTATTAAACAGTAATTATTTCCCTAGGCCCCAGAACCTACAATTTGATTATTCAGAGCGTCTTCTTCTGTTGTACCCAGAGAACAACATAGTCCTTTTGTTCAAGTCAGTCAATAGATGCCTAGCAGATAACGCAATTACAGCTGGCTTCCTATGGTTGACAAAAGAACTTCTCTTCCTGAAGAGATATCACAGCTAGGTGTGAAGACGGCACCTGGGGGGAGCCGATTGGTGTCGCTGCTATCAGGGTCTGTAAGCTGGCTTGCTGCAGACAAGCCGGCACCAAGGTTTCCCAGACTGCAACATGAATCTGAGATATGATTTTTACCTTTTTAAGAGAGACCATGCATCTTACGGACGTAAAAATTACATCATCGTGTCACTCAGAATTCACTGGACGTTTACATAGGACAAACATAACTCTAAGATGTGCCCAGGTAAAGTTATGGTGTTACCCCATCATAGAACCAGTTATAATAGTAATATTTGGTATCCCTGAACTCCATATTTTGTAGGGAATGTGAATATGTGCTTGTTACTTGTGTACAGCGGAGACATCCCACGATATGGCACATGCCATATTTCAGAACTGACATTCACCTCAGGAATACAGCCGGCCCCAGCAGGCGGACTCTCAATTCCCCGCCTTGATTCTGAGACCCTTTATAACACATCTAGAATCTGCTAAAGGAGTTCTCCACTTTAACAACACCTGAAAGAGGGCCTCAGCCAGAGAACCTGTGGGCTGAAGGCATATTACACTGGACAAAGGCTTCTTGGACTTTATCCCTGCAACGGACTATTTCACCAACAGGACATCTTTTCTGCGGAAACTAAGTATTTTCTTTCTTTTCTCTCTTTTGTTTATTGGACTATACTTTCCTTGATTATTGTGTTAATAATTACTGTGCATCGTGATAATTTGTATTGTATATAGATATATAATAAATGACCTCCAAGTCATTTCTCTAGCCATATGCCTGTTTTCAAACACTGCAAAAACTTACCCTAGCCTCTCCGAAGGGAAAGCTACTCGGTTGTGTTATCTAGATAGTGGGGTCCTTGCTCCCATAAATTGCAAGGTGGTGGCAGTTAAACTACCCTGTGTGTAGTTCCGGTCGCAGTTCGTCGCACGCTTACTTGCGGTCAATCGGAGGTCCACTCCCTGCGCTTTCAGCCTATCGACTGTACGGACTCAAGTTAGACTGTCGGTGTGCTGGAAGTGGCTGGGGGGCCTGTTTGCGGATTGACCACTAGGGGCGCTGTGACGGTTTCGTGACGTATTGTGGCCGCGGCGGTCGCAGTTCGTCACATATTGGTAGGCAGCTACTGGGATTCCTTTTTGCATGTGTTTAGAACATCTGAACAGAGATTAACTAATTTACCTCTGTCAGAACCAAACCAATTTGGTGGTGGTGTGGCTGAGTGCAATACATTTATCTGTGTGTACAGAGAGACTGTGTAGTCCAGTACCCTCCCCGAAATCTTGTTTTCTTTATCTATCTTTTATTTGGCGTGAAAATGTCCGGGGAATACAAGAAAATGGCTTTGGCAGATCTGGAAAATCTGTGCCAAGAACGGGGCATTGAAGTCGGTCGCAAGACGAAGACCGACCTGATAAAAGACTTGTTCCGATGGGATAACCAACAACTGCGGCTGTTGGATGTGTCTACTGCGGGAGACACCGGCCCATCTGACTCAAGTCCTGAGGAACCGGAGACTGAGAATCCTGACTACTCGGAGGGGGAACATCCTGCGGGCCCTGTTGGCCCCCCAGCGCAGTATTTCAGTACGGATCCTAATTTTTCTTTAAGTACTCGCCCGGAACCGGCCAGTACCAGACTATCTATTTGTACAGACCCTATGATGCAGCAGGCCCTCCAAAAACTAATGGACACTGACCCGGTAAAGTACCTGCAGTACATGGCGGAGCGCGAAGAACGCCGAGCTGAGAGGGAGGCCGCTGCTGCAGAAAGCCAACGTCGGCATGAACTGAGCATGGCCAGAATACATCAACCCAGCCGAAGCTCATCACCCAACTTTCCTGCAGAAGGAGCAGCATCACACGTGAGTGCAAAATTTAAATTTGCTCCCATTGAAAAGGACACTGACATAGACTTGTTTTTGCGATCCTTTGAGAAAGCCTGCCGTCAGTATCGTCTGCCCCAAGAGCAGTGGGCCAGACACCTGACCCCCCCCTGTTGCGCTACAAAGCGCTGGACGCGTTTGCGGAGTTATCCATGGAGCAGGATGAAGATTATTCCGCCATAAAAGACGCTATCATTGCTAAATACCAGCTGACCCCTGAAGTCTATCGGAAAAGGTTTAGGTCCTTACAAAAGGATCGTACGGACTCTTATCCGGATGTGGTCAGCAGCTTACGCACTACATTCCGCCAGTGGACTTTAGGCCTAACAAAAGGGTCTTATGACATCCTAGAGGACTTGATGGTGCTAGACCAGCTTCTTTGTATTTGCCCTGCGGATGTGAGACAATTCGTGCTAGAACGGAAGCCTGCGTCAGCAACCGCTGCTGCAGACTTAGCTGAGACTTTTGTCACAACCCGAGTGCCCGATCTGCGTAAATCTGCACCATCTCACTGGAGAGGAGGTCCGCCCAATGTCAGGGCAGACCCCCCTGCCTCTGTGGGCCGTCCACCACAGAGACCACCAAGTGCAGCTACTGCTTCCAGACCTGGGGCACCTAATGGAATCACCTGTCACTACTGCCGCAAGCCTGGACATATGAAATTCAACTGTCCTGAGCGGAGACAGCCACAGCCAGCATCTGAACCACCTGTACCTCGCCCACGACAGACACAGCCAGCCAGCGCATCCCAGCGTGAACCATCTTCAACTGTTTTGTTCGCCGGTGGGGAGGAGATTCACCCCATCACCAGCAATCACCAGCTTGTTACAGTGAATGACCAGCTAGTCACCGGTTTCCGGGACACGGAGCTGATGTCACCCTGGTGCGTCCGCACCTTGTGCCCACAAAGGACATCATCCCAGACAAGTACCTCACCCTCACTGGGGTGGGGGGCACTCTTTCTCACATTCCCCAAGCCCGAGTTTCCATCGACTGGGGGGTGGGTGTTCAAGAAAAGGTAGTTGGTATCCTAGACCAGCTACCAGTTCCTGTTTTGTTGGGGTCCGATCTAGGCAAGCTGGTATCCTATTATGAACCCGCCACGAACCCCTCGGGATCCCAGGAAGGGGGTCCGCCCTCTGCCCCCACCCAGGTGCTTGGCACCCGGGGGCAAAAGTCTGGGGGAGGGGGGTTGAATGTATCCAATATTAATGTTGATGATATGCATGACGTACCTGCTAATGTGATTTCTACATGTGATATTGAAATGCTAATCTGCCTTGCTCCGAAGTCATACCTGTCCTAGCTGTGACTCGGAGTCGGGCCACCCAAAACTTGAACTCAGAACAGGGGGAAGAGGCTCCGGTCTCCTCCCACTCCTCTGACCCCAGGGAGGGTGACTGTCAGCCACAGGCCTCGTACGCCACGGGCCAGCTGGCTGAAACGGATCAGGCGGCCTTCGAGCACGCACTTCAAACCGATCCTAGCCTCGAGGGTCTCAGAAGACAGGCTGCTGAGCCCCTCGCGGATGGGGCCGGGTTCAAAGTGTACTGGGAAGGTGGGAAGTTGTATAGTGAGGCGATACAACCCACCGAAGGCGAAATGACCGTGAGTACCAAGTCGCTTGTGGTACCTAGTGCCTTCCGGGGGCATGTGCTGAAATCCGCACATGACATCCCCTTGGCAGGGCACCTAGGAATTCGCAGGACACTTGACCGTATTCAGGGGCATTTCTACTGGCCTAGAATGAGGATAGATGTCATCAATTATTGTCGCTCCTGTACGGTTTGTCAGAGGGTTAAACGAGCTGGGAATCCGCGCAGGGCTCCCCTGTGTCCACTGCCAATCATAAGTGAGCCACTTCACAGAGTGGCAGTCGATATAATTGGACCTCTGCCCATTCCCAGCCGCAGCGGCAAGAGGTACATCTTGACGCTGGTGGATTACACAACTCGCTACCCAGATGCGGTCGCCCTCTCCTCCCTGAGGGCAGACAAGGTAGCAGACGCGCTAATTTCCATATTTTCACGTGTAGGGTTCCCTGCGGAAATGCTCACAGATCAGGGACCCCAGTTTGTGTCTGAACTGATGGACGCCCTGGCGGCAAAGATCCAGATGACGCACCTCGTCTCCAGTCCATACCACCCGCAAACCAACTGGCCTCTGCGAGCGCTTTAACGCGTCATTAAAGCAGATGCTGGCCACATTCGTTGAGTCGCAGGGTGGGGACTGGGAACGGTACCTGCCTCATCTGCTGTTTGCCTACAGGGAAGTACCGCAAGAGTCCACCGGGTTCTCCCCGTTTGAACTCCTGTATGGCAGGAACGTCCGAGGGCCACTACAGCTGATGCGAGAGACGTGGGAAGGCAAAGGTGATCCCACGGATGTCTCTGTAGTGGATTACGTCCTGAAGTTCAGAGACAAAATGGAGTCACTCTCTGCCATGGTAACGGAGAATCTGGCCCAGGCCCAGGCCAAACAGAAACTATGGTACGACCGCACCGCAGGAGACCGGGCATTTGAAACAGGAGACAAGGTCTATGCCCTTCTTCCCATACGGCACAATAAGTTACAGGCGGCATGGGAGGGGCCATACACCATAGAGAAGCGTTTAAACCCCCTGACATACTTGGTGAACATGGGGGGTAGAAAACAGAAGGCCTTTCACATTAACATGCTGAAGGCTCACCACGATAGAACCCAGTATGTACTCCCAGTGTGCAGCCGGTTAGAACAGGGCGAGACAGACCCTCTGGTAGATCTGCTGGCTGACACCCGGGAGACGGACGGGGACATAAATGTCAACCCGCAGCTCTCCCCGTCCCAGAGAGAGCAGTTACAGGAGGTGTTAGGTCGGTACCACCGGACCTTCTCAGGTATCCCGGGACGGACCAATCTGGTCGCTCACCGGTTAGATACCGGAGCACATCCCCCCATCAAGCAATCCGCCTATCGCGTCTCTCCGGAGGTGCAGGCGGACATGCAGCGTGAGGTGGGGGAAATGCTAGAACTGGGGGTCGTTCAGCGGTCCTGTAGTCCATGGGCGGCACCCGTCGTCTTGGTACCCAAGAAAGACAAGACAACGCGGTTCTGCGTGGACTACCGGAAGTTGAACGCTGTAACCACTACGGACGCCTACCCCATGCCTCGCATCGATGAGATGCTAGATAAGCTGGCGGCTGCCAGCTATCTATCAATCATGGATCTGAGCCGGGGGTACTGGCAGATCCCTCTTGCCCCGGACGCGCGGCAGAAGTCGGCCTTTATCACTCCCTTCGGGCTCTTCGAATTTACGACGATGCCCTTTGGAATGAAAAATGCGCCTGCCACGTTCCAGCGGGCTATGAACGACCTGCTGGAGGAAATGCAGCCGTTCGCTGCAGCATATTTGGACGATATTGCGGTGTTTAGCCCCACCTGGGAAGAACACCTCAAACATCTGTCCCAGGTACTGCAACGGCTGGCTGCAGCCAATTTGACAGTTAAGCCAAGTAAGTGTCAGATCGGCATGACGGAAGTCCAGTATTTAGGGCACCGAGTGGGAGGGAACACCCTGAAACCGGACACGGGAAAGGTTGACGCCATCTTAGCGTGGCCTCGGCCTATCACCAAGCGACAGGTTCAGGCATTCCTGGGGACCGCGGGCTACTATAGGAAGTTTGTACCGGCCTATAGTGCCATCGCGAAGCCCCTGACGGATGCCACTGGTAAGAAGCACCCGAAAGTGGTTACGTGGACCCCTGAGTGTGAGAACGCCTTCCGGGCCTTGAAGCAGGCGTTAGCTAGCGCCCCTGTGCTTCAAGCCCCAGATTTCAGCCGTCGGTTCATAGTGCAAACCGACGCATCAGATTATGGTCTCAGCGCTGTCTTAAGCCAGGTGGATGGAAAAGGGGACGAGCATCCTCTTCTGTACCTGAGCCGGAAACTTCTTCCCCGAGAAGTCTCCTACTCAACTACAGAAAAGGAGTGTCTGGCGATTGTGTGGGCCCTGCAGAAGCTTCAATCCTATCTGTACGGCCGCTCCTTCACAATCATTACGGACCATAATCCTCTCAGTTGGCTGAACCGTACTGCGGGGTCCAACGGGAAACTCCCTACGTTGGAGCTTGTCGCTGCAGCAGTACGATTTTACCATCCAGCACAGGGCAGGCAGCAGACATCAAAATGCGGATGGCTTATCCCGGTGCAACGGCGATCCAGACCGATCAGCGCAGGTTAGCGGCGACGCCACCCGTCTTGCGGACGGATGTCTAGCCACAGACGCGGGGGGGAGGTGTCACGGATGAGCCGCGAGAATATTGAACTGTCCTCCCAATATTATCAATATTACTCTGCCTTATTAAACAGTAATTATTTCCCTAGGCCCCAGAACCTACAATTTGATTATTCAGAGCGTCTTCTTCTGTTGTACCCAGAGAACAACATAGTCCTTTTGTTCAAGTCAGTCAATAGATGCCTAGCAGATAACGCAATTACAGCTGGCTTCCTATGGTTGACAAAAGAACTTCTCTTCCTGAAGAGATATCACAGCTAGGTGTGAAGACGGCACCTGGGGGGAGCCGATTGGTGTCGCTGCTATCAGGGTCTGTAAGCTGGCTTGCTGCAGACAAGCCGGCACCAAGGTTTCCCAGACTGCAACATGAATCTGAGATATGATTTTTACCTTTTCAAGAGAGACCATGCATCTTACGGACGTAAAAATTACATCATCGTGTCACTCAGAATTCACTGGACGTTTACATAGGACAAACATAACTCTAAGATGTGCCCAGGTAAAGTTATGGTGTTACCCCATCATAGAACCAGTTATAATAGTAATATTTGGTATCCCTGAACTCCATATTTTGTAGGGAATGTGAATATGTGCTTGTTACTTGTGTACAGCGGAGACATCCCACGATATGGCACATGCCATATTTCAGAACTGACATTCACCTCAGGAATACAGCCGGCCCCAGCAGGCGGACTCTCAATTCCCCGCCTTGATTCTGACACCCTTTATAACACATCTAGAATCTGCTAAAGGAGTTCTCCACTTTAACAACACCTGGAAAGGGCCTCAGCCAGAGAACCCGTGGGCTGAAGGCATATTACACTGGACAAAGGCTTCTTGGACTTTTTCCCTGCAACGGACGATTTCACCAACAGACATCTTTTCTGCGGAAACTAAGTATTTTCTTTCTTTTCTCCCTTTTGTTTATCGGACTATACTTTCCTTGATTATTGTGTTAATAATTACTGTGCATCGTGATAATTTGTATTGTATATAGATATATAATAAATGACCTCCAAGTCATTTCTCTAGCCATATGCCTGTTTTCAAACACTGCAAAAACTTACCCTAGCCTCTCCGAAGGGAAAGCTACTCGGTTGTGTTATCTAGATAGTGGGGTCCTTGCTCCCATAAATTGCAAGGTGGTGGCAGTTAAACTACCCTGTGTGTAGTTCCGGTCGCAGTTCGTCGCACGCTTACTTGCGGTCAATCGGAGGTCCACTCCCTGCGCTTTCAGCCTATCGACTGTACGGACTCAAGTTAGACTGTCGGTGTGCTGGAAGTGGCTGGGGGGCCTGTTTGCGGATTGACCACTAGGGGCGCTGTGACGGTTTCGTGACGTATTGTGGCCGCGGCGGTCGCAGTTCGTCACACATTCCTTGTGTTCTTTACCCCAAACAAGTCTCTTCTGCTTGTTTCCAGTCCTTAGCAGTGGTTTCCTAGCAGATATTCTACCATGAAAACCTAATTCACACAGTCTCCTCTTAACAGTTGTTCTAGAGATGTGTCTGCTGCTAGAACTCTGTGTGGCATTGACCTGGTCTCTAATCTGAGCTGCTGTTAACCTGCGATTTCTGAGGCTGGTGACGTGGATGAACTTATCCTCCGCAGCAGAGGTGACTCTTGGTCTTCCTTTCCTGGGGCGGTCCGCATGTGAGCCAGTTTCTTTGTAGCGCTTGATGGTTTTTGTGACTGCACTTGGGGACACTTACAAAGTTTTCCCAATTTTTCGGACTGACTGACCTTCATTTCTTAAAGTAATAATGGCCGCTCGTTTTTCTTTACTTAGCTCCTTTTTTCTTGCCATAATACAAATTCTAACAGTCTATTCAGTAGGACTATCAGCTGTGTATCCACCGGACTTCTCCACAACGCAACTGATGGTCCTAACCATATTTATAAGGCAAGAAATCCCTCTTCTTAAACCTGACAGGGCACACCTGTGAAGTGAAAACCATTTCAGGTGACTACCTCTTGAAGCTCATCAAGAGAATGCCAAGAGTGTGCAAAGCAGTAATCAAAGCAAAAGATGGCTGCTTTGAAGAACCTACAATATGACATATTTTCAGTTGTTTCACACTTTTTTGTTATGTATATAATTCCACATGTGTTAATTCATAGTTTTGATGCCTTCAGTGTGAATCTACAATTTTCATAGTCATGAAAATAAAGAAAACTCTGAATGAGAAGGTGTGTCCAAACTTTTGGTCTGTACTGTATATTTATTTATACTATTTCTCTGTCTTGTGTCCTCTACCTTCCTTTTTCCATTGTCCCACCCCTTCTTTCCTGAATGTTGTTCTTTTTTGCCATCCCTTTTCCCCTCACATGTGTTCATGTACGGTCAGCATATTCATGTTACTGTTATTATCTTCTGTGCCATTAATGCCATCTACCCTGTTAGGCGCAACTGCATATCGGGAGCTGCGCTATCCGACAGTGTCCGGGAATAGCGTCCCGATTGCCTGGCAACTGTCTCGTCATCTCGCGCGAATAAACAAGATTGGACGCGGTGACGTCACCTCATTCACGAGCGTCCGCCCATTGACCTCCCCCTTTCGCAATGCGATCCGCTCCCTCGCGCATGCGCAGGCGTGAACCGCATCATCTGGGTAAGGTTAGGAGTGTTCTAGCCAAGCCTCGTTCTGAGGCCGGCTCTTACTTTAAAAAGGTGGCAGTTTCTTGCGCTTCCTTAGGCTACATCAGCCCATGCGCCAAGACTTTGTTAGTAGGAGAGGGGCTCAGCATCAGGAGTCCCCCTACCATCCTACTGTCAGTCTGTCCACTTGCATCCATATCAGGATCATGGACATACTCTGCCTCTGTGCAGGGCACACGTTTGATATCCCTGTCAGTGTACCCTGTACAGCTTATTAGCCCAAGCTCCCTTGTTTCCCCTGATGAGCTTTACACTCATCCTTTCAGCGAAACATGCGTGTAGGGATTAGGCAGGAGAGGGCTTCCTTGGGCGCACTAATTCCAGGGTTAGGTTCCTGCTTGTGACTGGTCACGGGGATCCGTGAGTAGGTCACTTTAGGCCATTGTAGGTCCCTAGGGTTACACTACGGCCAGCTAGACTAGCATCCTACACCCTGTGCTTTACAACTGCCTTCAGCGACGGTGTATGCACATCTCTTAACACCGGTGAGGCATCCGTTGTACCAAGGAGCATCTTATCAGAGCGGTAGGACCACCTGGTTATCTTTTTTGGTGCCACCGAGCACCTCTTGTTCTTTAAATGTGTTCTGGTTGTTGAGTACCATTATCACCTGTGTGGTGAATCTCCGCATTGTTCTCCTTTTTTGTATTTTCTTTATACAATTATCGTTGGGCCAATTTTCTATGTTCATCTTATTAAAAGTTAAGTTTTAATAACTGATCGCTTACTCTAAATTTCTGTTTGACTCAGGTGGTCTCTAATCATTATCTATATTGTTATACACACATTCGAAAGCCCCAGCAGTTGGCACCTGTTTCGTCATCATCCGAGACATGCTGCAATGGTCCTCCCATGTTCTGATCTTGAAACATAAGTGGTTGGGCATCGGTGCACTCAATCTCTTCCACTTCTGGGGCAGGGATGGGTGGATGGCCCTGGGAAAACCTGCTAATAGTCATCAAAAAGCAGAAGAGACTGCTGCATGACTTGGGGCTCAGACTGTTTGGCTGATTTGCAAGGGGGTGAGGTGAAAGACTTATGGACATCGGCTGCAGGTGCCAACTCTGATCTTTCAGAAGGAGACTGGGTGGGAGACAATGTGAAGGAACTGGAGGCACTGTCAGCAACCCAATCTACTATCGCCTGTACTTGTTCAGGCCTCACCATTCGTAAAGCCGCATTAGGCCCGACCAAATACCGCTGCAGGTTTTGTCGCCTACTCGCACCTGAGGAAGGGGTTTCACTTGTGCGTGTAGCTGGCACAGATCGACCTCGTCCTCTCCCTGCAACAGGAGCTCCACCAGCAGCACCACGACCTGGGCCACGTCCCTTATTTGACGCTCTCCTCATATTTCTCAAGTTTAGGATCTTGCCCTAAATGGGTGTTTAATTAATAGCAGAATAGAACGACAGTATATAAAGGTTGTATCTCACATGTACAGATGCAGACTAGGCCGCAATTATTATTTTTGCCCTAAATGGGTGTTTGTTTAATAACTGAATAGAACCACATTATGTAAAGGGTGTATCTCACACGTCCTGATACAGACTAGGCCGCAATTAAAGTTTCTTGCACAAAATGGCTGTTTTTCAAATAACTGAATAGAACCACAGTATGTAAAGGGTGTATCTCACACGCACAGATGCAGACTAGGCTGCAATTAAAGTTTTTTGCCCAAAACGGCTGTTTGTTTAATAACTAAATATGACAGCAGTACATACACCTTGAATTTCACACGTGCTGATGCTGCAAGGGTTGTAAAATTGTGTATTTTGCCAAAAAAGTATGTTTTTAAAAACCCAGAAAATGGTGGCTGTATTTCTAGGTTAAATTGCGCACTGAATAATCCAGATGTTGGATAATGCCCAAAATTTGTGTTTTTTCAAAGCCAGAAAATGATTTACATTTTTAAAACTTGTTTTTAACAATCACAGATGCAGCAAGGGCTGCAATGTTAAGTATTTTGAAAAAAGGTTGTTTTTTTTATAACAGAATATGAAAGCTATATAAAACAATTGAATTTCACACGTGCAAATGCAGCTAGGGCTGTAACATAGTGTATTTTGCACAAAAAGAGTGTTTTTAAAAACCCAGAAAATTATGGCTGTATTTCTAGCTTAAATTGCACACAGACTAATCCAGATGTTGGATATTGCCAAAAAAATTAGTTTTTTTAGTAACAGGATATGAAAGCTGTATATAACGCTTGAATTTCACACGTGCAGATCTGTAAAATGGTGTATTTTGCAAAAAAAGGTAAGTAAACCCTTTTTTGCAAAAAAAAAAGGGTTTGTAAAAATCCAGAAAATTATGGCTGTATTTTCTAGCTTAAATTGCACACTGACTAATCCTGCAAATGCACCAGATGTTGTATATTGCCAAAAAAGGGTGTTTTTTTTAAAACCAGATTATTAGTGCTGTATTTCAAGCTTGGATTTGAATGTCACAAAAGCACAGAGGCAGTGCTGGTGCACTGAGCTTGCATAAAATGGCCGCCGCCGCCGCCGCCGCCCACCTAACTAACAGACGGATAAAAAAAAAAAAAATCTGTCACTGGGCTCGAGGCAGGGTATAAAGATTGATCCCTGCACCCACACAACTAAATGTATGTAGATCGCTGAGTTAGATTCGAGTTCTGATCACAGATTCTGTCCTATTCTCTCCTTTACAGCAGCAGCATCCTCTCCCTACACTAAGCACAGCAGAGTGACGTGCAGCGCTACATGACTCCAGCTTATATAGGGCCTGGGTCACATGCTGCACTGGCCAATCACAGCCATGCCATTAGTAGGCCAGACAGTTAAACGCTTGTTGATTGACTGCTCTGCAGCCTTTCAAAAAGCGCTAAGAAATAGCCGAACACTGAACCCGAACCCAAACTTTTACTGAAATGTTCGGGTCCGGGGTCCAAGAATCCTAAAGTTCGGTACGAACCCGAACTTTAAAGTTTGGTACTCGGGTTCGCTCAACCCTAGTAACAATCAAATTCCTTGTGTATAAGACCCTGCCTAGATCCTGAAGATGTGTGCACTGTTGGGCCCAGCACATCTCAGACAGTGTGAAATCCCGGAGCCTTTTTGTGGTATATGGTGTACGTTGTGTGGTATAAATGACATGATAACGCTATTATGCAGGTCATGGTGATTACAACTGTACCAGATAAGTGATTATTTTATGTTTTTTTTCAACTATTGAATAATAAAAACCTTTTTTTTTCAAAATGACTTGTTTTGTGTTGCATTTGTATTCCTGTCGATGCTTTCGACTTATTTTTTGCAGAACTTTTTCATTGGTATCGTTTTATTTGACACGACTGGAAAGGATAAGGACAATCAAAAATGTATACCGTATTTTATGAAAATTCTTTTTTTTTTTTTTTTTTCTTTTAAAGGGGATTATGTGATTGCTATCATCTGTGGCCCCGTTGCTGGAAAAATTCATCTAATTGTATTGTAAATTGCTGCACGTCTGAACATGTCCTAAGGCTCTCTCCCTTTCTTCTGGTGTAGATGCCAGTTATGGCCTGCACAGATGTTCCATTCTTAGGCCTCGTTCACACCAGCGATACGGATTGTGTCAGGTTCTGTTAAGGAAAAAAATGATGGTTTTGCAGTTAAGTTTGAACCGTTTTGTCTGCAATCGCCCTCAGTGTCTGCATTTTTCCAGCTGGATTCCATGCCTTTTTTACGGACGTCTCGCAGCAATCTTACTATGTGCATTAAACACCGGGGGCGCTATTATAATGAAGAGAAGGGAGTATCTCACAAATGAAGCATTTTTGTAGCAGAAAGTAAATTACAAAAATAAAGTTTTTATGCTAAATTTCATTAGTATAATATTTCATGTTGGCAGATTGATATAAAGTTTTATACGGAAAGGCTTCGTAGGACTTGTATTTTATTATTTGAAAACACTCCTTTTTCTATGCATAGGAGTCCTGGGGGAGTTCCCACAGGACTAGCAGTTATGGTATCTTTGTATGCACCCACGTAAGAAATCACTACCCTTACTAGTCCCGCCCACTGGACTCCTAAGCATACAATTATCAGGGAGCTCAGTGAATAAAATGCAACTTATACTGAATCTTTTTCCTTAACCAACCTGCTGAGCTCCTGAACTCCAGAACATGCTGCCTGCGGATCGTAAATCATATTTAATGTGATCAGTTTACTTTACAGCCAACAGTCTGACACAGATAAGTGTAAAGCTCTAATTTCTGTTAGAAAAGTGCTTTATTTGTGAGATACTCACTTCTTTTCATTATAATGGTGCCCCTGGTGTTCAATGCATATAGTAAAGTGCACGTCCTCCTTAGCTGAATGAGCTTGGTCACACGTGCTCAGTTCCATCCTTCACTTACCAACAGCCAGATTATCTGTTAGAGGCTGTGACAGATACAGGGAAAGAGCTGCAGTAGAACGGTTATGCCCCCTGAGCTATGATAGAGAGAGATGCAGCAGAAAGAGCATGCCCCCTGAGCTGCCATAGGGAGAGAGCTGCAACAGAAAGTATATGTCCCCTGAGCTGCCATGAGGAGAGAGCTGCAACATAAAGTATATGCCCCCTCAGCTGTTATATGGAGATAGCTGCAGCAGAAAGGATATGCCCCCTGAGAGAGGACATACTATCTAAGCTGTGATCGGGAAAGAGCTGTAGTGGAAAGGACACGTACCCTGAACTGCCAGCCTGAAAAAGATCTAGCTGGGGAATTGCAGCAATGACTATGGAGATCTCTGGATCCATGTGAGGTACAGGGCTGGTTATAGCTTTGTTAGAAAGAGATTGCCATGGACTATATGATGTCTGATTTTCATTTTTTTTTTATGAGTTATGGCAGAACCCCTTTAAGTCAGCATTTGCTAGAAATATTCAAATGTTAGGGTGGGTGAACATTTCTGTGAGAGACGATCAGAGCATGTTGGGGTAATGGTGCCGCACCCTCAACAGGCACGTAGCTAGAAAATGTAGGATGAGGCACCAAACCCCACACCTAGACCTTTAGGTCCATGTGACAACTGACTGCTGACATCAGTAGCTACATGATTTTCTGAACCCCAATGGACAAAAAAAAAACTCAAATTGGTTCCTGTGCAGGGCCGTCTTTACCAAGGGGCAAAAGGGGCAGCTGCCCCGGGCCCAGTTGCTCCTGGGGGGGCCCAAGGCAGCTGCCTCTTGAGCCCTGCTAGCTACTGCCCCGGGTGTCAAGCTGTCTGTGTACTTTACCGTTGTGATCTAGGACCTTAATGACATCATCACCATGTGACCAGTAACCTAGCAATTACTGGTCACATGGCTATGAGGTCATCACAGGTCCTATCAGGAGTGTTGCAGAAGTTAACTGTGGAGCTTTTTTGTGTAAAGATTACATCAGAAAAAGGTGACAGGGGCTGTTATGTTAATATACTGTAAACTACTGTATACTGTGTGGTACTGCATACTGTGTGGGGGGCTGTATACTGTGTGGGGGGCTGTATACTGTGTGGGGGGGCCTGTATACTGTGGGGGGGGGCCTGTATATTGTGGAGTGCTATACTGCTGTACTGTATACTGTGGGGGTTTGTATACTGTGGGTGCGGTATAGTGTGGAGTGCTATACTGCTGTACTGTATAGTGTGGGGGGCTGTATCGTGTATAGTTTGGAGTGTTGTATACTGTGAGGTGTTGTATACTATGGGGTGCTATACTGCTCTACTATATACTGTGGGGTACTGTATAGTGTGGGGTGCTATACACTGCATACTGTGTGGTGCTGTATACTATAGGGTGCTATACTGCATACTGTGGGGTGCTGGGGTGCACTGTAACACTAGGGTGAGCCGAGCCCTGGTCTCCTTCCTGCAGAGCAGTGCCCACTTCCAGCCTGAGCCCAGCTGCCCAGAGCACTGATCCTGAGCCGGAGTCTTCAGAACTGGAAGTATTTACAGTCATTCACTGGACTCTACCAGATGTGTGGATTTTTTGTGTGTGTGTTGTGGTGGAGAGCGTGATTGCATGCTAAGGTGTGGGAAGGCGGGATCCAGGGGGCCCAAGTAAATTTTTGCCCAGGGTCCAATCAATATTAAAGACGGCCCTGTTCCTGTGAGTTTTATGGGACCAGATAAAAGGTCACCTCTCCTGTACGTGGGCTTTCTCTGATGCTGAAGCTCTGTCCCAACAACCCATAGACAAGAGTGGGTCTGATTCAAAAATTTTTTGGGGGGAATTAAGATGGATATTTTGTATGCCAGTCTTGATCTACTTTGCGTTGGAGTAAAATTCACCTCATTTATTAAGGCGCATTCCTGCCCCTTCCATGCATTAGAAAGCTTTGAACTCTCACTCCATTTCCCTTGATGTTTTCGTAGTACATGTAGAAAAACCAGTTTTTTGCCTGTTTTATAGTTCAGCACATTCTCTCACACCCATACTTCGTAACTAAAGTTTACAAGCTGCCTGGATGTAGATGAGTGAAGACTTACCAGTAACTAATTTCACACAACGTGGACAACCAGGAGAGGTGAGGCAGAAGGCAACAAGACGAAACGTCTGCAAAGCCATATTTCTTCTTTGCGATTTTTTTGAGAAATATGTGGATTTTCAGAAGTTGTTGCTCGATCAGATGTTTTGCATATTTAGGAGGGATTACAGCGTACCTGTACTTCATCTTCTTGCTATAACTACTGGACTTATGTTCATGTCCTTGTGAGGTGTAGTGTTTTATATATAGAGTATACTAGACGTATAATATATTCACTCCCAGTGGTGTGGTCATGTTGTAGTGTTGTATATATAGAGTATACTAGACTGGTCATGTTGGGAGGCGTAGACTTTTATGTATAGGGCATAATAGAATTGGTTTATGGTTGTGTCCAGTGGTCGGGTAAAATGATACATACTGTATAACACACTCTCCACTCAGATATTCTTTCATAACTTTGTTCTGAAGGCTGTTCTTGCACGAAGGAAATCATGAGTTGCTCAGCAGGAGAATCTGGAAGGAAAGGTCAGTATTGTATTATTCCATCATTAGCATTATATAGTACATGTTGGAGGTGTAGACTCTTATGTATAAGGCATAATAGAATTGATTTATGGTTGTGTCCAGTGGTTGGGTAAAACGTGGGTTTCAGAATGATATTCCAATCATACTGTATAATACACTCTCCACTCAGATATTCTTTTGTAACTTTGTTGTGAAAGTTGTTCTTGCACTGGGAAAATCGCTCACCTGGAGAATCTGAAAGTGAAGGTCAGTATTATATAATCCCATCATTATTAAGCTTTATATAGTATATGCTCTAAAAAATTATTGTTCTGCAGAATAGATAGGCACAGTCACAGTATAGCGCTAAATAAATATACATGAGGCAGAGGTACAAATGATGGCAGAGGTGTACCCACCAAAACAGATGCCGGGAGCCCAATTTAGTATTGACAGAACCGCAGACCGACTCCCTCTGAGGGCAGTGTATTATTTAGACTGGTTCTTTCTTGAATAAGGGGAGCGTTCCCCTTGCTTCTCACCAGTGAGTGACATCTGCCATGTATCTACATGTATAGAAATACTGAAATCAATGTAAAGATGTCTCCTGTGAATGTGTCCTGCAGGGATTGTGCTGGTGAATTACAGGGGGTTGTGGATTTCTCATTAGTGGAAACCTGTAAAATGATACAGGACAGGAATATTCCACATAAACTGCCATCAGTCTCCATGTTCTAAACGACTTCATTCTTGTGTCCCCTCCGTTTCCTAGATGATGAGACCCGGCAGTTCTGCCAGCAGCTCCGTCAGTATAAAGATCACTTCCTGAGGATGACGTATGAATATTTCCAGGATGATCTGCTCCACATTGTGGAGAACATGAGTCTTCTACCACTTCTGAGTGAGCTACATTCCCGAAATCTCCTTGATACTGAGGTGAGAGGACATGAGCCGCCGGTGTTGTATATAAATGCCCCAAGTGATATCGAGTGTAACAGGCACAGTTTACGTCATTTTTATGGTGGTGGTTGATGCCTGCCGCCGCTCCGCTCCCTCTGATCGGCATGGCTATCGCTGTGGTCACCTGCCTTCTAGCTCCTGGATGCCAGAGGTCTGGACTCACAAACATTTCTCTCCTCCTACTCTGAGGACTCCAACTTCTGGAGAAGTTCTTCTCTTTACTCCATACAGGCTGCAGCATGAATTTCTATGGCCATGCTTCTCCATACCTGAAAGGGCACATGCACCATGCACGCATATCATCTACTCCAACTTTTGGCAGACCTCCCTAGGGTATTTAAGGAGCCTTCCCACAGGAGAGAGCCTCTGAACAATGGTTTCTAGTGACTAGATTCCTGCAAAGGCGTGCTATACTCTGTCTATTTACCTGTGTACTGACTTCTGCCTGTTTTTCCAGATTTGACCCTTCACTGCCTGACCTGACCACCTGATCTCTATACTGACCCTGAGCTGCCTGTCCTGACCTCCACCTGATATTCATACTGACCCTGAGCTGCCTGTCCCGACCTTGTCCTGTTTAAAAGATTACATGAACTCTACCTGCCCTGACCTTGGCCTTCCCCGACTACAGCCTTGCCTGATTGCTCAGTGCTCTGCCTCAGCATCTCTTGACCCCTGTGTGTCATCAATAACTTGAACAGAGACTGCTCCGGGAGGTAACGGCCTGGTGGTTCCCCTGTTAAAGGGTGAAGACCTGGGGGGCTGCTTAGATAACACCATTAGGAGTTACCCCAAGACAAATCTGTTCAAGTGACACAGCAGATCCACATCCCCTGCACAACATTTATGTCACCATCCTGCTGTCTACAAGAGGCTGAATGACAATTGTGCTTCATATGTCAGAGGAAGATGTTGGACAACTTCCAGCTTAATAATAGACAGCAGCTCATATCTGATGGAGGACACCCCAGAAGTGTATAATCCAGTATTGAGGAGGATTTATCCCCTCCCCTACACCTTAGGGGTTACTTCATCCTGGAAATAATCTGTTACTTGTGGATTCAGAAAGGATTTTCTCCACAACTATTCCATAGATTTCTCTTTCTCTGGACAACACATTATAGATAAGACAGACATGTAATATCTGCAGTGTGTTAACCCTTTGTGTTATGTGTCTGTGTATAACGCACCTTATGTCTGATCTTTCTTGGGTTCTAGAAATACCACAGTCTAGAAAATGATAGAAGATTGGCGCAGACTTTACTTCAGGATATATATAACCTAGGAAGAGAAGCTGTGATAGGACTGTGGGTCAGTCTGTATGTATTACGGAGACGTCATGATTCCCCCGGCCTGGACTCTGTACTGGAGGAACTCCGTCATAGAGGTAACATCGTGTATGAGACGTGTCACCCATGAAATAGGGGTCTTCATAACTTACATTGTCCACAGTAATAAAGGTCTCCCTCTGGATTTATTAGGGATCTGAACCAATTTTGGAGTCTAGTCTGGGGTTTGAAGTTTAGGTCTTGCCTGTGGCATGAATTGATTTGGGTCTGGATTAGGATTTGATGCCAAAATGAACCACAGGTAATATAAAAAAAATAGCCCAAAAGTTACTCAGTGTGAACATGACAAACATACATAAATGATAGCAGCAATTGCCGTTGAGGATTCAGGGCCCCTCATGTAATGGCCGCCACATACAGTGACCATCACAGTGTCCTCATAGTGACCACCACAATGCCCCTATATACTTTATTACTTACAAACAATCCCTTCTCAACTTCAAGTCCGCACTCACTGCTGCAAAACAGACTAACTTCACATCATATCTTCTGTCTCACAACCCTAAACAACTTTTTAACCCTTGTACCTCTCTTCTCTGTCCCCCAGTGCCTCCACCCTCACCCCTTATCTCAGCTGAGGACTATGCCACAGACTTTAGAGAAAAGATTGACATCAGAGAAAGCTTCAGCCTACAGTCCTCACAGCCCCTCTAAACAACTACTGATTCCTCTACCCCCCTACCCTTCCCCCCCCCCCAAACCTGCTTCTCCACCATTACAGAGGAAAGCCTTTCCACCCTACTGTCCAGATCACATCTCACAGCAGCATGCAGGCAGCATAAACAGGGTCACATCACTAGGGCTGGCGTGTGCGATGTCTGAATGGTTTAGCCGACATTGCGCACGCCAGCCAGCCCCATAATCTCATTTGTGTGGAATTTTACACTTGGAAGTATCAAACTCACTCGGGCAGCCTAGGGGTAGAGCGGCAGCGAGGTGAGAGATCTCACACCCGAGGGGCCGAGCCCCACTCATAGTAAGTCCAGTCAGCGTAGCGCAGCAGGGCTGGCAGGCAGTGACGGAGTTACTCAGTAAATCCCTGACACTGCGCACACCACACGGCCTAAACCACCACCCACCTCCACACACATTTATAGCCCCAGAAGTATCAGACAGTCGGGACTGAGCAGCGCAGCACCTGGGATCTTTGTCAGCCAGCGCAGCTGGCGGTATGTGTATTGGCGCTGGCTGCAAGCGTTTAAAAGAATAGCTGGGCTCCACCGGCCCACCAGGAACATTTCCCGATACAATACATTGCCAATCTGCTCCTGCCGTCAACCACTCCCTTCTCTTACAAACTTTCATCTCTTGGCATCACAGACCTGGCCCTCTCCTGGGTCACATCATACCTCACGTACTAGACATTTAGTGTCTTCCACTTGCACACCACCTCCTCGTCTCGTCCCCACTCTGTTGGTGTGCCTCAAGGCTCTGTCTTAGGACCACTGCTCTTCTCAATCTACACATTCGGCCAGGGACAGCTCATGGAGTCTCATGGATTTCAGTATCACTTTTATGCTACACACATTTACCTCTCTTTTCCAGACATCACCACCTTACTATCAAGAATCGTACAATGCCTATCTTCTATATCTTCTTTCTGCTCTCTCTTTCTAAAATTAACATGGATAAAACAGAATTTATCATCTTTCTCCCACCTCATTCAACCCCCCAACAGACCTATCATGTTCAATGGCTACACACACTCTTTGATCAACCAAGTCCTCACAAGTCCTTCAAACCGCACATCCAAGCCAATCACCAGCCAGCACATCACCTGCCACCTCCAACTCAAAAATATCTCTTGAATTCGCACATTTTGAGTCTGCAAAATTTTTTGTACATGCCCTCATCATCTCCCACCTAGAATACTGTAACACACTCCTCTGTGGCCTTCCATCTAGCACCCTCGCACCCCTCCAATACATTCTCAACTCTGCTTCCCGGCTTATCCACCTCTCCCCCATTACTACATTGCCATTCCCTTCTGGCCCCCCATTGGCCAGTGAATAGTTTAAAATACTAACAAGTAGACAATAGGACGTCCACAACCTGTCCCCTCCATACATCTCTGAGCTACTTTCCCGATACATCCCCACACGTAATCCCCGATCCTCACAAGACCTCCTTCTCTCCTCTTATCACCTCTTCCCACAATCGCCACCAAGATTTCTCCCATGCATCCCCTATACTCTGGAACTTTCTAACCCAACATATCAGACTCTCACCTCCATTGGAAACTTTCAAAAGAAACCTTAAAAAAAAACAACTTTACTCTCACCTACTGTGTCCTTCTCCCATACCTTGTAGATCAGGGGTGCACAACCTTTTCTGGTTGGGGGCCACATTGTCAGCCTGAACCAATATCAAGGGCCGAAAATAAAACTTAAAGGGGTATTACCAACTGAAATACTATATTTATGGCATATTGAACATGTAGTATATATATCATTAATGTCTAGTTACACTTCTAGTACTCCCATCCAATGGGAGAATACATGAAAGATACATGTGAGCAGCCACAAAACATGGACATACAGGGAGTGCAGAATTATTAGGCAAGTTGTATTTTTGAGGATTAATTTTATTATTGAAGAACAACCATGTTCTCAATGAACCCAAAAAACTCATTAATATCAAAGCTGAATATTTTTGGAAGTAGTTTTTAGTTTGTTTTTAGTTTTAGCTATTTTAGGGGGATATCTGTGTGTGCAGGTGACTATTACTGTGCATAATTATTAGGCAACTTAACAAAAAACTAATATATACCCATTTCAATTATTTATTTTTACCAGTGAAACTAATATAACATCTCAACATTCACAAATATACATTTCTGACATTCAAAAACAAAACAAAAACAAATCAGTGACCAATATAGCCACCTTTCTTTGCAAGGACACTCAAAAGCCTGCAATCCATGGATTCTGTCAGTGTTTTGATCTGTTCACCATCAACATTGCGTGCAGCAGCAACCACAGCCTCCCAGACACTGTTCAGAGAGGTGTACTGTTTTCCCTCCTTGTAAATCTCACATTTGCTGATGGACCACAGGTTCTCAATGGGGTTCAGATCAGGTGAACAAGGAGGCCATGTCATTAGATTTTCTTCTTTTATACCCTTTCTTGCCAGCCACGCTGTGGAGTACTTGGACGCGTGTGATGGAGCATTGTCCTGCATGAAAATCATGTTTTTCTTGAAGGATGCAGACTTCTTCCTGTACCACTGCTTGAAGAAGGTGTCTTCCAGAAACTGGCAGTAGGACTGGGAGTTGAGCTTGACTCCATCCTCAACCCGAAAAGGCCCCACAAGCTCATCTTTGATGATACCAGCCCAAACCAGTACTCCACCTCCACCTTGCTGGCGTCTGAGTCGGACTGGAGCTCTCTGCCCTTTACCAATCCAGCCACGGGCCCATCCATCTGGCCCATCAAGACTCACTCTCATTTCATCAGTCCATAAAACCTTAGAAAAATCAGTCTTGAGATATTTCTTGGCCCAGTCTTGACATTTCAGCTTGTGTGTCTTGTTCAGTGGTGGTCGTCTTTCAGCCTTTCTTACCTTGGCCATGTCTCTGAGTATTGCACACCTTGTGCTTTTGGGTACTCCAGTGATGTTGCAGCTCTGAAATATGGCCAAACTGGTGGCAAGTGGCATCTTGGCAGCTGCACGCTTGACTTTTCTCAGTTCATGGGCAGTTATTTTGCGCCTTGGTTTTTCCACACGCTTCTTGCGACCCTGTTGACTATTTTGAATGAAACGCTTGATTGTTCGATGATCACGCTTCAGAAGCTTTGCAATTTTAAGAGTGCTGCATCCCTCTGCAAGATATCTCACTATTTTTTACTTTTCTGAGCCTGTCAAGTCCTTCTTTTGACCCATTTTGCCAAAGGAAAGAAAGTTGCCTAATAATTATGCACACCTGATATAGGGTGTTGATGTCATTAGACCACACCCCTTCTCATTACAGAGATGCACATCACCTAATATGCTTAATTGGTAGTAGGCTTTCGAGCCTATACAGCTTGGAGTAAGACAACATGCATAAAGAGGATGATGTGGTCAAAATACTCATTTGCCTAATAATTCTGCACTCCCTGTACATGTCTGTTACCACATGGTTGGGGGCCGCACAGAATGGTATCAAGCACCGCATGTGGCCCCCGGACTGTAAGTTGTACACCCCTGTTGTAGATGGTAAGCCCTCACAGGCAGGGTCCTCTCTCTTTCTTTACCAGTCTGTAACTCGTCTTGTTCATGGTTATTGCAATTGTTTTCTATTATCTATGTATACCGCTTATCATATCTGCAGCGCCATGGAATGAATGGTGCTATAATAATAATACTACAGCATAGTAACAACCATAGTGCCCCTTCATACAGTATCTATCACAATGCCAGGACAGACAATGACCACCACAATGTGACCATACACAGTGACTAGCACAGTGTGGGGGACATGGACACTATTTCACAGCTGTACATTTAGGACCATTAGACCTCGTCCGGTCCCTGTAAAATGTGATATTTCCTGTACATTATATGTGTACATCCAGCACTGATGACGTCTGTATCATTTCTTATTAGGTGACACTCTGGTGGAGCAAATCCTGCTGGATGAACATGGACACCAACTGTCCCCACAACTTAAAGGTAAGTGAGATTTATATAGACCAATTATAATAAAACTGCTCATAGTTTACATTACATTCCACCTGTCTCATAGAACATGGTGTTTGGACTGCAGCAGGTTGTTATAGAGCAGGAGGAGCTGAGCAGATTCATATATAGTTTTCTGTGACGATTCAGTATAACTTGTATAACCTCCTCCTCAGAGAGGGAAGGCTGTCAGTCCCTGATAGGACCTCCTCCTCATAGAGGGAAGGCTGTCAGTCACTGATAGGACCTCCTCCTCCTCATAGAGGGAAGGCTGTCAGTCACTGATAGGACCTCCCCCTCATAGAGGGAAGGCTGTCAGTCACTGATGGGACCTCCTCCTCATAGAGGGAAGGCTGTCAGTCACTGATAGGACCTCCCCCTCATAGAGGGAAGGCTGTCAGTCACTGATAGGACCTCCTCCTCCTCATAGAGGGAAGGCTGTCAGTCACTGATAGGACCTCCACCTCATAGAGGGAAGGCTGTCAGTCACTGATAGGACCTCCTCCTCATAGAGGGAAGGCTGTCAGTCACTGATAGGACCTCCTCCTCATAGAGGGAAGGCTGTCAGTCACTGATAGGACCTCCTCCTCATAGAGGGAAGGCTCTCAGTCACTGATATGACCTCCTCCTCATAGAGGGAAGGCTGTCAGTCCCTGGTAGGACCTCCTCCTCATAGAGGAAAGGCTGTCAGTCCCTGGTAGGACCTCCTCCTCATAGAGAGAAGGCTGTCAGTCACTGATGGGACCTCCTCCTCATAGAGAGAGGGCTGTCAGTCCCTGATAGGACCTCCTCCTCATAGAGGGAAGGCTGTCAGTCACTGATAGGACCTCCTCCTCATAGAGGGAAGGCTGTCAGTCACTTATAGGACCTCCTCCTCATAGAGGGAAGGCTGTCAGTCACTGACAGGACCTCCTCCTCATAGAGGGAAAGCTGTCAGTCCCTGATAGGACCTCCTCCTCATAAAGGGGAGGCTGTCAATAGCTGATAGGACCTCCTCCTCATAGAGGAAAGGCTGTCAGTCACTGATAGGAAAGAAGGCTGTCAGTCACTGATAGGACCTCCTCCTCATAGAAAGAATGTTGTCAGTCACTGATAGGACCTCCTCCTTAGGGTCCATTCACACGTCTGTAAAATGGGTCCAGATCCGTTCCGCAAAAAAATAGAATATGTTCTATTCTTGTCAGCAATTGTGGATCTGCAATACACTATGGACGTGTGAATGGACCCTTATGGGAAGAAAATTGTTAATCACTAATAGAACCAACTCCTTGACTTCACAGCCTAGAATGAGCATGATTATAAAGCGACCCTGTCAGCATGATTAACCCTCCAAAAGTCTGCACTTATGCTATAGCTCTGCTGCTGCCTGCTGACCACTGCAGGTGCTGATGACATATTTGAACGCGGAAGTAGAGGCGTCCCTGGCTACAGAGACAGAGGAGGATCGCTTCTGGGTTAAATTAGGTCATCGGCTCCTGTGCGGTATGGATATGAAATGCTCGGTAAGCAGCAGCAACGCTGTAGTACAGGCGCAGACATTTGGAGGTAGTACTCAGGTGCAGAAGACAGGGAAAGATGAGGTGTCTTTCTTTATCAATGAAATGTCAGGGTGCAGTGTTCAGCACACCAGGGGTGCTTATAACGCTACAGCACACCCCTCCGTGTTCCAACTAAGTAATTTGCATATTTATAGAAGTAATGATTTATATGCATTATTAATACCTAACAAAATATAATTTATATCAGAATGATGAACCCTACCAGGCACTATGGTTTAGTAGGGTTGATCATGCTGACAGTGCTGCTTTTAATAAATAAAGTACAAGTTTTACTGGATCTTTTCCCATAAACTATACACCAATTTGCTCAGCTCCTCCTGCTCTATGACATGCTGCCTGCATTTCATGTAAATTACACCGTACAGGACCACCACACCTAGTAAACTAGTTAGTAACATGCAGCAGAGGCCCGGGCGGAAGGTGAGAATATGTGTGAGATGGTGGTACTAGTACTCACGGTGACTATGGTCCTCCCTGGTACTCATTAAACCGTTCACAGTGAATAGAGCACCCTTTGTCCCCCTCATGGCAAACCTTGGTTTGGGGTCTCCCTGATTTGTGGTGACCCTTGGTGTTGTGTAAAGTTATTATTCAGATTTATCGTCCACTGTCAGTCTGTGTGATAAATCTGGAGCAGTGTCAGACTGTCTGGTCTTACTTTCAGACACTATTAGTAAATCCACTCCAGTGTGTCTAGAAAAGTCATGTGGCCAAGAGGAGCTGGAAAATTCAGCAATGCACAGATATCTGACATTTCTTCATCAAGATATTTAGTTCTGTTTCAGCTTCTCATCTTCACCTTTTATTTTCCTATTTTCTATAGAATTCCAGATCCGTCACAAGAAACATTTACATAAAAGATCTGAGAAACTTCTAGAGAACAAACCTCCAAGATGTGACCAGCGAGAGGAAAGTTTTCCATTCTCTACACGTTATGTCAACCTTATCATTGTCTCCACTGATCACTTCAGAGAACGCTCTGAGAACGAGCTCATAGAGACCGGGGTAAAACATGAGGAATACTTAAAGAGAAAACAAAATGAATTACTACGCATTTCCCCCAACAAACTGTTCCGCTGGTGCCACCGATCCAGACTTGTGCCACGTATGGTAATGGTGAGCGGAGTGCCTGGTGTAGGGAAGACCACACTGATGCAGAAGGTTGTCTATGACTGGGTGAAGGGGGATCTCTATCAAAGATTCTCCTTTGTCTTTTTCTTCAAATTCCGAGAACTCAATAGACTGGATAAAGTTAGTCTGGACACTCTAATCCTTCAACAGTACCCATATCTGGAGGAGCAACTTAGTAACATCTTACAGGAACCAGAAAAACTTCTCTTTATATTTGATGGTTTAGATGAAAGTCTTCATAACATGGATTTCTCATCACATCACTTGTGCTCTAATCCTACACAGCCCGAAACTTGTGGTCAGATTGTGGTTAGTTTGGTGAGAAAGTCTCTTCTTGGTGGTTGTTCTATCCTAATGACCAGTCGCCCAACCAGACTGGCATCAATTGATTGTAAAGTTTTCCAGAGAATAGTAGAAATCACTGGGTTTTTACCAGAAGAACGACAGATGTACTTTGAAAACTTCTTTCCTGACCCTGAACTGTCAGAAAAAGCTTTTAATTATGTGAAGCAGAATGACACCCTGTACACCTTCTGTTACCTTCCGTCCTACTGCTGGATCATCTGTACAGTATTATCCAGGAGCTTCCAGCCAACAAGTAGTGATCAGCCAGTGTCATTATTACCCAAAACCGTCACCCAGCTCTTTGCGATATTTGTCGCCAACATTCTGTTCAATCACTGCCTGGACAAAAGTGACACCCAGAAGATCCTGCAGTCAATCGGATGGATGGCAGAAGATGGAGTCATGAATCACAAGCTTACCTTTGAGGAACGAGATCTGGACTGTTTCCATGTGGACAATAAGTCAAAGCCCTTATCAAGTTTTCTAATGGAATCGGAGGAACCTGTGTCCTATTCCTTCTTACATCTCACTGTTCAGGAATTCTTCTCTGCCTTGGTGCATTATGTGAATTATTCTCCTGAAAAGTTACAAAAATCACTGAAAGAAGCCAAATCCTATCCTGATGGACGAGGTGAGATGTTCCTCCGTTTCCTGTGTGGTCTATCAGACGGCTCCACCAGATCAATGCTAACTGGATACCTGGACAGACAAGCAACTCAGGCATCTATAGATGTCATCACTTGGCTAAAGAATTTCATTCTAGTAGAAAAGAGGCCAATGGAAAGTAAATACAACAAGCGACATCTTCTCAGTACATTTTTCTATCTGTATGAATCCCGGAATAAGGCTTTGGTGCTGGAATCATTACAATCACACAGAAGTCTTGACTTTTCTGATGTTCGTATGTCCACTCTAGACTGCAAACTGTTAGCGTTTATTCTGGACACCTGCACAAATATAGAAGTACTCAATCTATATGGATGTTCCTTAGACAATGAAGGATTAGAAAGACTTGCTCCAGGATTACATAACCTGCAGACTCTGAGGTAAAATATTAATTATATTTCATCTTTCTGTAGTATTCAGGATCTGACAGATTTATTGTATGTGTAACGGGGGTTTGAGGGCGCCCCCTAGTGTCTTTGGGGTCCCTAAACCTAGTTAACTCACTATGCCTGACCGGCGGATCCTGAGCCTCCGCTATCCGGGAGCTGGGGTACATGTCTGCGGCAGTGCCTCCACCCAGTGGAGCATCCGGGGTAGGGATGTGGGGTCCCACTGGGAACATACTTGGTGCAATGAGACTGACACAGCCTAACTGGAATTAACTTTATATAGTAAGTACAAATGAACCAACATACATAGGAAAATACAATAGAGTAACACAGATAACAATGCAATGTGGATTTTCCTCACCCACCCACCAGCACACCTGCATCCCACCCCCTTATCTTCGCCCTAGTGGCCGTTGGTGCACATAGGAGAGTTGGGGCCCTTATAAGTCCTGCTCCGCAGGGTCACTGAAGCAGCCTGAGCTGTGTAATGTCTGTCACTGGACCTCAGAGCCTTTACTGTGAGTGAGGAGACAGGTGCCCTGTGGTGATACAGGGAGAGGTTTGGCTTACCCTCACACACGATTAACCAGGTCAGTCAGCAGCAGTCTCCTCTCACTGGATTCACCAGACGTCTGGACTCAGTGCTTGTCTTTGCCAGCAGGTCCCTCTCTCAGCAGGTGTGATCTTGGGTGAAGCAAGTTCTCTCAGCAAAGGTTCTATCTCTGTGCTGCAGTCTCTCACAACTAGACACATGTTCTTTCTTTTGCTGAGCATCTGGTAACTTCTAGAAATCTTCCAGGACCTGCGATGATGTCACAATCATGTGACCAATGCTCAATGTTTTATTAACAGCATACTGAGTCCATCTGCCATCTACTGGGCATTTCAGATAATGCAGCCTGTGTAACTTCACAGGGTTACATGCTCCCCCTTGAAAATACTTGCCTTCCACTGGCAAGTCCTAGCCAGGGGGCTTAACAAAAATTCAACAGAAAAAGGTTTAGCATACATACAGTACAGTTAGCACAGTAACATCCTAGCTAGTTATCTAGGGTAAAGAGTCACTAACATTTACCACTTCAGCTAGGGCATGTAGGAAAGTGGCCATTTTAGATGCTGCTTGTGTCAGCGGGGCATAACTGGGCTCTCCTATATTATCATAAACTAGGGCCCTAGGGGGTTGCCGCACTCTGGTGCTGTGTCTCAGTTCTCGCTGTGGGAGAGGATCTTGGGACATCAACTGTGGAACTTCGACTCCTGTCCTCGAAGTAGAGTCTCTAAGGGAAGTTCCAGGCACAAAACATGGACTTTCTGGATTCAACCTTGGAGAACTTTGTGACCCAGGAGAGGTTCCGGGACTTTTTGAAACCAAAGGAGTTAAAGGAGGCAATTGCTGTGTTTCTTCTGCGGGTGATGACCACCACTGATCCTCTGCACTGGGAGTTCCCGGGGTCTCCTCTTTCCCATTTCCAGGACTCTCTGCTGGGTTTTCCTCCAGTTCTTCACTACTCTCTTCCTCTTCATCAGCATACACAACTGGAAGCAGATGGTTTCTATGCCAAGCCTTTATTCGGCCCTCCGGGCCCCTAATGTTGTACACTGGCAGTCCTTCCAGTTTGGACACAACCTCAAACAGGGTATCTTTCTATCTGTCAGCCAGTTTGTGTTTTCCAGGCACACCTAGATTCCGGAGAAGAACTTTATCCCCTGCTTGAATCTCCCGATATCTCACCTTAGAATCATACCTTCTTTTGTTCCGTTCTTCCATTTTTGCTGCAGCTTGGGTGGCCAACTCATAAGCCCGATGAAGGTTTTGTTTGAGGTTCCTCACATATTGAAAGTGTGAAGTTGAATCTGTTCCATCAGGAGACACTCCCAAATGGACATCTATCGGCAATCGAGCTTCTCTTCCGAACATTAGGAAATAGGGTGAGAACCCTGTAGATTCATGCCTTGTACAGTTGTATGCGTGGACCATGGCTTCCACATGTTTACTCCAAGACCGCTTCTTGACTTGCTTGAGAGTCCCTAGCATATCTAGGAGGGTCCTATTGAACCGTTCTGGCTGTGCATCACCCTCGGATGATAAGGTGTGGTTCTGGACTTCTGCACCTGCAACAGGTCCAACAGCTCCTTGATCAACTTACTCTCAAAGTCTCTAGCTTGATCAGAGTGTATCCGATTGGGTAGTCCATAGTGAATAAAATACTTCTGCCAAAGGACTTTGGCTACAGTCACAGCCTTTTGATCTTTAGTGGGGAAGGCTTGAGCATATCTGGTGAAATGGTCCGTTACCACCAGCACATTTCCAATTCCCGCTGTATCGCTCTCAATGCAGAGATAGTCCATGCACACAAGATCCATGGGTCCCGTACTTTTCAGATGACCCATAGGGGCAGCTCTCACAGGCAGGGTCTTCCTCTGGATACACCTCCTGCATGTCTTTACATGTTGCTCGACATGTTCCCTCATGCGAGGCCAATAGAACCGATCTTGTACTAGGCCATAGGTCTTGTCCACCCCGAGATGCCCATGTTGATCGTGGAGAGCTCTCAGGACCATGCCACGGTGTCTGTGCGGTAGTACCAATTGTTTTCTGTCAGGGTGATCATGATACTTCACGACCCTATAGAGTACTCCATCTTCGAGATGTAGTCGGCTCCATTCTCTTCGGTATAATTCTCTTTGACTCACAGGTAGAGAAGTCAGCAATTTAGGATTCTTAGTCTTTATTGCTCTGATAACTATCCCAATATACCAGTCCTGCGCTTGAGCCTTCCTCTTGTCTTCTGTGGTTATACTGGACCACTGTTGAAGCATGACTGGAGCATGGAACACCTCAGGCACGGCATCTGGAGAGTGGCTAATGGAGTCTATCCCTCTTAGCTCGGCAAATTCTTCTTGACTCTCGGCCACCACATACATCTGACAAAAGGCTCCTACCCCCGGCCCAGGGATCTCTTCCCACTCCTCTTCTTCTTGGTGAGGAGGGAGCCTAGGTCTGCGGGACAGGGCATCTGCGCTGACATTCTTGGGCCCAGGCTTGTACTTCAGGCTGAAACTGTAGCTTGACAAGGCAGCCAACCACCTATGTCCTGTGGCATCCAGCTTAGCTGTAGTCTGGATGTAGGTAAGTGGATTGTTGTCAGTCCTTACTTCGAATGTTGCTCCATACAAATAGTCATGCAGCTTATCCACGATGGCCCACTTGAGTGCCAGAAATTCCAATTTATGGACTGGATAGTTCTTCTCTGCACCTGTAAGACTTCTACTTATGTAAGCCATCGGCCTCAATCCTTCTGGATAACTTTGTTGCAGTACACCCCCTAGGCCTTCCATACTGGCATCCACATGGAGGATATATGGTTTCTCAGGGTCTGCATAGGCTAAGACAGGAGCTTCTGTAAGTCTCTTCTTCAATGTCAGAAAGGCATCTTCACATCCTGAAGTCCATTTCTCTCCAAAGGGGTCTTTAGGATATGGTGCCTTAGCACCCTTTACGTCAGAGGTAATCTTCAGTAGGTCATTGTAATGCACCGAGCTGTTTTGCGAGGATCTCAACTGCGGAATCGTGTTGCATTAACCAGTGCCCAAGACCCAGAAGGAAAGTGAGGTTATAGATCAGGTTCAGTAGTGGATTCCCAGGCGGCTCTCTCAAACAACTGAGCGGAGAGTTAGGGATCCTGACATCATACACCTGTTCCCTGCTCTGAATGTATTATTAGCGGCGAGATGCCATACGCCCTACAGGTGGATGTAGTAATTCATTTTGATGTAGGCAACAGTTATAGTCCATGAATCTTGTTTTCCATAACACACACCTCACTTGCATAAGTTATACAGAGAACAGAGTGCCTTGAATATTATTGTTTAGTTGGAAGGTACTGATAGTCCAGGTTATATTCAGCCACTGAATTCATTATACTTGCGGTTTGGTAGAGTCCTCAGTAGCGTCCCAGATTGCCAGGGAGGTTAGCGGAGTGAGGAATAAGGTTCCCAGGGGTTCCGGGGTCCGGATCCAATGCCTATGGGGGAGGCTTCTGTAGCAGTATGCACGGTGCACACTCCAAATTAGTGGAACACTGTGCATAGCTGCCACGGGGCTTATATGGGGTAGCTCCGCCCAGTGGGAGGAGTCGCTGTGCTGCAGATGGAACCACCCTGCCGATCGTTACAGTCATGTAACTCTCGAGCAATCTTTGAGTAGTCTTTCACGAACCTTCGGTAGTAACCACAGAATCCGAGAAAGGACCGCAACTCACTGATGTTATTTGGTCTTGGCCAATTCAACACTGCTTCAATTTTAGCAGGATCTGTGGCTACTCCTTCAGCGGAGACTATGTGCCCCACATAAGTGACAGAGTTCTGGGCAAATCGGCATTTGTCCACTGATAGCTTCAGGCCTTCAGCTTGAAGTCGATCCAACACCTTTAGCAATCTTTGTTCATGCTCCTCTGGTGTCTTCCCGAAAACAATTAGGTCATCTAGATACACTAGACACTCTTTGGGATTCATATCCCCCACAGTTTTCTCCATCAGCCTCTGAAAAGTAGCAGGAGCTCCTGTGACTCCCTGTGGCATTCTGGTAAACTGGAAAAACCCCAAAGGGCAGATGAAAGCTGTCTTTTCCTGATCCTCCTTCTTCATGGGTACCTGATAATATCCAGACCTCAAGTCAAGCACACTGAACCACTGGCTGCCAGATAGGGCGTTCAGAAGATCCTCTATCCGGGGCAAAGTGTACTGATCTGGCACAGTCCTCTTGTTCAGAGTACGGTAGTCCACACATAGCCGAACTGAACCATTCTTTTTCCTCACTACCACAATAGGTGAGGCATAGGGGCTCCGGGACTCTGTGATGATGCCTGCTCCTTCCATCTGCTGGAGTATGTCCCGGACATCTTCCACATCTCGAGGGGGTATTCTTCTTGAAATTTCTCTGAAAGGAGTAGGATCAACAAGTCTTATAGCATGGGTGGCACTCTTAGAACACCCCACGTCCATCTCTGCTCTGGAGAACACTCCCTCTCGGGTGGCCAGTTTTGAACGAAGGCTGTCTTTCCACTGCTGTGGTAGAGGAGAATCTTCTAGATCAAAATCTAAAGATGCTTTCACATGATCCTTCTGTTCTGCACTCACAGACATGATGGACGAAACTTGATCTAAAAAGGTGTATCACACCAATCTTCTGATGACGATCAATCCGGATTTCTGTGGGGGTTAAATTCTGTACCATCACAGGAAAGCTCCGACACCACCTTTTTCGCCAATCTTTTACCTCAGGTATGAGAGTCCACCCCTTCTTCTGATCCTCTTCAGGCAGAGACTCAATAAGGTATTGTCCAGTTCCCCCCAACATTTCATGGTGCATTGAGGCTATGGCTCGTAAGGTTTTGGTCTCACCAGGCTTCACAAATGCGGGTTCTGTTCCTGAATAGTGGCACGACCCTGGTTTTGTTTCAAGGGCTAGTCGTCTACACTCTTTTCCTAGGACAGGGCTGACCTCCATCAGTCGGTCTAAGGAGACATCTCCCACTTCTGTCAGATAGGCCTTGAATACATCCTGTACCATCTTTGCATTAGTACCCAATATTATTGGGGCACACACTTTCTTGGCTGCAGGGCATATCAAAGCTTCCAGCTCCATAGGACATATCATCCCGGTGTTTAACTGGGGAATAGTTATGGTCACTTTTATGCATCCCTCCACAGGTTGAGCTTGAGACCCAACGCCCCATAGCTGAAACTCTCCTGCAGGTTCCATAGGAATGTGTTTCAAATGACGTTCATAGAAGTCTCTGTAGATAATGGTGACTTAAGAACCTGTATCTAGCAATGCTGAAGCATGAATTCCTTCTACTTGCACGTGTATCAAAGATTTAGGTCCAATCTTGGCCCCTACAGATAAACTATATGTAGGCCGGGTCTTCCTTCGCTTGTAAGACCTGGTCATTTGAGTCTCCTCGAGCTCGGTTGCCAGCACCTCCACATCCACCTCCATGGAATTCGCAGGGCACTCCCGCTGAAAATGCCCTGACTTTCCACATTTAAAACAGTCCCTTCGGCGGGGTGAATCCTCAGGAAACAGTTTTTTCTGAGTCTTCCTGTGTTGCCCCCCACTTCCAGGGGGAGGATCTGCTCTCTCTGGTGGTGATTTGCATAAGAGCTCCAATTCAGCCACCTTCTTCCTAAGAGCTGACAGTTCTGTATCCTCTTTCTCCTTCTGTAGGGGTGGACACGTCTGATCTTCCAATCTCCTGGCTGTATTTATTAATGTGGAATAAGGCAGAACTTTATCATCCAACTTGGCTCTCAGCAGAATCATAACTGGATTATTGGTCAAACCACCTCTCTGAATTTGCTTAGATAGCCGAGCATCCAACTCAGAGGCAGTGACTGCTCCTTTATGGAATAACTTTCCAAGCGATAGCTGTAACCGGTTGATATAGTCAGTGGCTTTTTCATGCTCCTTCTGCTTAGTGGCTAGGAACTTAACCAACAGATCATCCAAATCTTCTGATTTCCCATAAGCATCCTGTAAAACTTGTAGATAGTCGTGCACAGTAGCTTGCCCATTTACTCCCTTGTACAGTCTTATCATGTCTGTAGCGGGAAAACGAAGACTCTCCACCAACCGCTGTTTCTTTATGGTATCCGTACAAGACCATTCCTCCAACAACTGCATAGCATTATCCTTCCAGACCTCAAAAGGCTCTTCTCCTGAAGGAACAGGCTGATTCCCAGAAAACACCTTTAGTTTGCGGTAACTATGAGTGTGGTTTGCCGTCACTATGGCTTCTGAGAGTTTCTGTAGTATGTCCGATACATCACTACCTCCTGTAGGCAGGGTGCGTACTTCAGGGTTGTCTGGTTTCAGTAATGCTGTAGATGGATGAGATTCTGCTTTAGGAGTAATCATCCCCTGTCCTCTAGGAGGATGGGCAGCTTGTTTAGGAATGGCTCCGGTCCTTTCCGGAGATGGGAGTCAGGAGCTTAGAATAATTTTCTGTGACATAATCTCTCTGTTCTAATTTAAAGGGTTGTTGCAGTGAGACCCTTTCTTTCTTATCAAGGAGAGCGTACACTAAGGAGCATCCTTCATCCGGGGCTCCATATAAATGAATGTTGGTAGGCATCTCATGGTCTCCCAAGTCCGTATGACAATATATTAACATGTAAGTTTGGCCTTCGGAATCCTGCAGGATATCCCTGACGGTCGCCATTTCTATTCCCAGTCGAATTTCTATACACAAAATGACGTGATTCATCTCACAGCAGGATGGGACTTTGCATAACATCACAGCTTGCTGTAATGGTACATTTCTTTGCTGGGCCCACTCTTTTGCAAAGGAGGGAGTGGCCTGAGGACTTAACTTATTCTCACTGGTTGTACCCCAATACATCTCAGCAGTGCCTCCATATGTAACGGGGGTTTGAGGGCGCCCCCTAGTGTCTTTGGGGTCCCTAAACCTAGTTAACTCACTATGCCTGACAGGCGGATCCTGAGCCTCCACTATCCGGGAGCTGGGGTACATGTCTGCGGCAGTGCCTCCACCCAGTGGAGCATCCGGGGTAGGGATGTGGGGTCCCACTGGGAACATACTTGGTGCAATGAGACTGACACAGCCTAACTGGAATTAACTTTATATAGTAAGTACAAATGAACCAACATACATAGGAAAATACAATAGAGTAACACAGATAACAATGCAATGTGGATTTTCCTCACCCACCCACCAGCACACCTGCATCCCACCCCCTTATCTTCGCCCTAGTGGCCGTTGGTGCACATAGGAGAGTTGGGGCCCTTATAAGTCCTGCTCCGCAGGGTCACTGAAGCAGCCTGAGCTGTGTAATGTCCTGTCACTGGACCTCAGAGCCTTTACTGTGAGTGAGGAGACAGGTGCCCTGTGGTGATACAGGGAGAGGTTTGGCTTACCCTCACAACACGATTAACCAGGTCAGTCAGCAGCAGTCTCCTCTCACTGGATTCACCAGACGTCTGGACTCAGTGCTTGTCTTTGCCAGCAGGTCCCTCTCTCAGCAGGTGTGATCTTGGGTGAAGCAAGTTCTCTCAGCAAAGGTTCTATCTCTGAGCTGCAGTCTCTCACAACTAGACACATGTCCTTTCTTTTGCTGAGCATCTGGTAACTTCTAGAAATCTTCCAGGACCTGCGATGATGTCACAATCATGTGACCAATGCTCAATGTTTTATTAACAGCATACTGAGTCCATCTGCCATCTACTGGGCATTTCAGATAATGCAGCCTGTGTAACTTCACAGGGTTACATATGTATTAGAGATCAGCAAACTGGTTTGTTACGAACTTTGAAAAATTTTGGATGACAAACAAACCCGAACTTCTTCAGGTTCGTTTTGGACAAATCCAGTAAAACAGCACATAGTGCTATCTTCCTGCATGTCAGCGGGAAAATTCACCAGGGAGGAAGAAGAGGTCTCACATGACCCTGGTAGGAAGAGGGGGGAGGTTTGCCCTGATTGGCTCCCAGGCCAACAAACAGCCTAGATGAGTGTCACGGACGGTGTACAGGAAACAAGGCAAAGCAACATGTATAAATGACTCGCTGGATCCAAAAGCTAAGGAACCAAGGGAGACCCCTGCAGAAGACCTGGCACTTTCCCTGGCTGCTCAGCCTATGCAAAGATCCTAATGGTGGAGGTTTGCATATCCACGAACCTTGACTATAAAGCCCTGAGCACCCTACAATAGTGAGGGGACACGACCACCGGCTCCCCACACAAGATACGGGGGAGTCAGGGTCACCTGGGATCCAGCAAACAGAAAATAACAGATAAAGGTACAACACTTAGCTTTGTAGCAAACAGGAGAACAAAGTCAGCATGCACACACACTCCAGGAAGAAGTATAAGCCGCCCAGAAAAGCATTCTGGGGAGGAATTTAAAGGGAAGTAATTAGTCCAACACATGACAGCTGAGAGAGGCTAACGAGAGGAGGAACTGAATACCACAACACAGAAACTCAAGGAGGAGGTTCTGAAAGGCCTCTGTCAGAG
The DNA here is from genome assembly GCF_014858855.1 of Bufo gargarizans. Taxonomy (NCBI): domain Eukaryota; kingdom Metazoa; phylum Chordata; class Amphibia; order Anura; family Bufonidae; genus Bufo; species Bufo gargarizans. The sequence continues at coordinate 73,297,838 of NC_058090.1, read as the reverse complement.
CTTCTCAGCTGTCTGGTTGTGACAGTACCCCTCCCTCTACGAGTGGACTCCGGACACTCAGAACCCTCCTTCTCAGGATGGGACCTATGGAAAGCCCTGATGAGACGAGAGGCCTTAATGTCACATCCTCTCCTCAGGACCATACCCCTCCCAATGAACAAGGTACTGAAGAGAACCGCGGACAAGACGAGAATCCACAATCCTAGAGACCTGAAATTCAAGATTCCCATCAACCATAATCGGAGGAGGAGGCAAAGGCGAGGGTACAATGGGTTGAACATAAGGTTTCAGTAAGGACTTATGAAAAACATTATGGATCTTCCAAGTCTGAGGAAGATCAAGACGGTATGCAACAAGATTGATGACAGACAGGATTTTGTAAGGCCCAATAAACCTAGGACCCAACTTCCAGGAGGGAACCTTCAATTTGATATTCTTGGTAGACAACCACACCAGATCACCAACATTCAGGTCCAGACCAAGCACACGTCTCTTATCTGCCACACGCTTATATCTCTCACTCATGCTCTTTAGATTATCCTGAATCTTTTGCCAAATAGATGACAAAGAGGAGGAGAATCTGCCCTCATCAGGTAAACCAGAAGACCCCTCTCCCGAGAAAGTCCCAAACTGCGGATGAAACCCATATGCACCAAAAAATGGTGACTTATCAGAGGACTCCTGACGACGGTTATTTAAAGCAAACTCAGCAAGGGACAAAAAAAGAACACCAATCCTCTTGATTCTCCGCCACAAAACAGCGCAGATATGTCTCCAGATTCTGATTGACGCACTCTGTCTGTCCATTCGACTGCGGGTGGAAAGCAGAAGAGAATGACAACCGAACCCCCAAGCGAGAACAGAAAGCCTTCCAGAATCTGGAAACAAACTGCGTGCCCCTATCAGAGACTATGTCTGAAGGAATACCGTGCAATTTGACAATGTGATCAATAAATGCCTGCGCCAGCGTCTTAGCATTGGGCAAACCAGGAAAAGGGATGAAATGCACCATTTTGCTAAAACGGTCCACCACCACCAGAATCACGGTCTTCCCCGAGGAACGAGGCAGGTCCGTTATGAAGTCCATGGACAGATGTGTCCAAGGACGGGAAGGAATGGGTAAGGGAAGGAAAGGACCTGATGGCCGTGAATGAGGAACTTTGGCACGAGCGCAAGTCTCGCAGGCTGCCACAAAACCCTCAACCAACTTACGAAGCGCAGGCCACCAGAATCTCCGAGCGATGAGATCCAGTGTGGCTCTTACCCCCGGGTGCCCAGCAAGGACCGTATCGTGGTGTTCTTTAAAAATCAAACAACCTCCCAGGAGGACAAAGATCAGGAGCCTCTGACTGGGCTGCCTGCACCTCTGCCTCCAATTCAGGAAAAAGAGCAGAGACCACCACACCTTCAGCCAAAATGGGACCCGGGTCTTCAAAATTCCCGCCTCCTGGAAAACAACGTGACAGGGCATCTGCCTTCACATTCTTAACTCCAGGGCGGAACGTGACAACAAAATTAAACCTAGAAAAGAACAAAGACCATCTGGCCTGTCTCGAGTTCAGACGCTTGGCTGACTCCAAGTAGGCCAGATTTTTATGGTCAGTAAATACGGTAATAGGGTGTCTGGCTCCCTCTAGCCAATGGCGCCATTCCTCAAAAGCCAACTTGATGGCCAACAATTCCCTATCTCCCACATCGTAATTTCTCTCTGCGGAGGAGAGTTTTCTTGAGAAAAAGGCACACGGTCGCCAATTGGCAGGAGAGGAACCCTGAGACAAGACCGCCCCCACACCCACCTCAGAAGCATCAACCTCAACTATGAAGGGTAAAGAAACATCAGGTTGCACCAAGATGGGAGCGGAAGCAAAACTCTCCTTGATATCAGAAAAAGCCTTACGCGCCTCTACTGACCAAGAAGAAAAATCTACCCCCTTTCTGGTCATATCAGTGAGTGGTTTAACAATAGAAGAATAATTCAAAATGAACTTCCTGTAATAATTGGCAAAGCCCAAAAAACGCATCAGCGCCTTCTGATTCTCAGGAAGCTCCCACTCAAGCACAGCGCAGACCTTCTCGGGGTCCATGCGAAAACCAGAAGCGGAGAGAAGAAACCCCAGAAATTGAATTTCTGGAACCGCAAACACATATTTTTCCAGTTTCGCATATAATTTATTCTCCCGCAGGATGAGCAAGACCTGACGTAAATGTTCCTTATGAGTTTTGAAATCGGGAGAAAAAATCAAAATGTCATCCAAATACACCAATACAAATTTTTCCATCAAATGATAAAAAATGCTGTTCACGAAATGCTGAAAAACGGCTGGGGCATTCATCAAACCAAAAGGCATAACCACATTTTCAAAATGGCCCTCAGGGGTATTGAAGGCCGTCTTCCATTCGTCCCCTTCTCTGACCCTGACCAGGTTGTATGCCCCTCTTAGATCTAATTTGGAAAATACTTTAGCCCCAACAACCTGGTTAAACAGGTCCGGGATCAGAGGAAGCGGATAAGGGTCACGAATTGTGATATTGTTCAGCTCCCTGAAATCCAGACAAGGTCTTAAAGAACCATCTTTTTTCTTAACAAAGAAAAAACCAGCGGCAACAGGTGACTTCGAGGGTCGTATGTGTCCCTTTCTCAGACTCTCAGAGATATAAGCACGCATAGCGATCCTCTCAGGTTGGGAAAGATTGTATAAACGAGATTTAGGCAGCTTGGCGTCTGGGATGAGATTAATAGGGCAATCGTACTCCCTGTGCGGGGGCAAATCCTGAACTCCACTCTCAGAGAAGACATCCGAAAATTCAGAGAGAAAAGATGGTACAGTCTTAGTAGCAACCTCAGAAACAGATGTCATGAGGCAATTCTCTCTGCAAAAGTCACTCCAACCATTTATTTGCCTCGCTTGCCAATCAATGGTGGGGTTATGCTTAGTGAGCCAGGGCAGCCCCAACACCAGAGGGGTAGGTAAACCGCTAAGAACGAAACATGACACATCCTCAACATGAGCATCACTCACAATTAAACGGATATTGTGAACTATGCCCTTTAATGATTTTTGAGAAAGTGGAGCGGAATCGATAGCAAAAACAGGAATATCCTTTCCCAAAGTGCGCACCTGGAAACCATGAGTTATCGCAAATTGATTATCAATGAGATTGACCGCTGCTCCACTATCCACAAAAATCTCACAAAAAATGTTCTTGCTCTCTAGCGCCACCCTAGCCGGCAGGACAAAACGGGAACTACAAGCAAATGGAAAACCTTCAATTTCCGCCTCAACCCTGCCAATAGTAACAGACGGAACATTTTTAAAAGATTTTTTCCTGTTTGTTTCTTTATTACTCCCAGAAAACTGCCTGAATCTCCTAGAGGGACAAATATTTGCCAAATGATTTATACCTCCACAACAAAAACAAACCCTCCCATGCGAGCTGAATCTTCTATTGTAAGAAGCAATCAACCCCGGCTGCATGGGCTCCTGCCCAGAAGGGGCTGACGGCGACTGAGACCCCTGCGCACAGAATGGGACCGCTGCACTGTCCTGGGACTGAGTATGACAGGAAGGGGACATATCTCCTCTCTCTCTAAGACGCCTGTCAATACGAACGGCCTGAGACATAGCAGAGTCCAAAGAAATAGGCCTCTCATGAAAGGCAAATGCATCTTTCAATCCCTCTGAAAGACCATGGCAAAATTGACTTCGGAGCGCAGCATCATTCCAACCAGTATCAACTGCCCATCTCCGAAATTCTGAGCAGTATATTTCTGCGGATTGTTTACCCTGGCATTATAGACGTAGTTTAGACTCAGCCAGAGCAATACGATCCGGATCATCATATATCTGACCCAGGGCTAAAAAGAATTCATCCACTGAACGGAGAGGCCGTGCCCCCTCCGGCAGCGAAAAGGCCCAGGACTGAGCGTTACCTCTGAGCAGCGATATAATGATCCCCACCCTCCGTTCCTCATCACCAGAGGAGTGGGGAAGAAGGCGAAAATGGAGTTTGCAAGCCTCTCTAAAACGCACAAAATTCTCACTACCCCCGGAGAACGTATCCGGGAGCGAGATCTTAGGCTCAGAACAAACTCCATGAACGCAAGCTGAACCGGTCACTTGAAGCTGAGAAAAAGTCTTACGGAGATCAGCTACCTCCAATGAAAGACCCTGGAAGCGTTCAGCCAAAAGTGAAACAGGATCCATGCTTGAGACGGTTATGGCGGCTTATAATGTCACGGACGGTGTACAGGAAACAAGGCAAAGCAACATGTATAAATGACTCGCTGGATCCAAAAGCTAAGGAACCAAGGGAGACCCCTGCAGAAGACCTGGCACTTTCCCTGGCTGCTCAGCCTATGCAAAGATCCTAATGGTGGAGGTTTGCATATCCACGAACCTTGACTATAAAGCCCTGAGCACTCTACAATAGTGAGGGGACACGACCACCGGCTCCCCACACAAGATACGGGGGTGTCAGGGTCACCTGGGATCCAGCAAACAGAAAATAACAGATAAAGGTACAACACTTAGCTTTGTAGCAAACAGGAGAACAAAGTCAGCATGCACACACACTCCAGGAAGAAGTATAAGCCGCCCAGAAAAGCATTCTGGGGAGGAATTTAAAGGGAAGTAATTAGTCCAACACATGACAGCTGAGAGAGGCTAACGAGAGGAGGAACTGAATACCACAACACAGAAACTCAAGGAGGAGGTTCTGAAAGGCCTCTGTCAGAGCTTCTCAGCTGTCTGGTTGTGACAATGAGCCAATCAGTGCTGCAGCAGGCGGGGAGGTGTCCTAGCAGAACGGGCAGAAAGTCATTGTGTGTGGGGCTGTAAATGAGGGTGTTTGGGTGTCAGTGTGTGCCAAGAAAATTATCTTATGGAGTCGGGGACAGTGAAAAGTCACAGTCAAGCTTGTATTGTACTGCCAGGGACAGAGAAGGGAAGGGATAGAATTACAAAGAAGAAGTATTGTGTTTGTAGAAATGAGATAGGCAGGGAAAGCTGTCTGCCAGGGAGTGAGCAGTGAGGAGCTGAGGCTTGCTGTGCCTCCTAGCAGAACTGCAGCTGCTGCAAACCTCAAAGCAGCTACCGGCAAGGACATCCTTTCATTTTTTTTTCCCCCATTTTAACAGAAATACATTTGGGAGGGGGGTGGAATAAGCACAAAACGGTACAACACGTGTTTTACCATCGATGTGGCATTTTTAATTTGAGTGAAAACACCTGAAATACTAGTCCAAATTCAGTGATAACGTGATATTTGGCCTAAATCCATGTATTTCCATCTCCACGCAATTACAGTTCATATTTTTTGGGGTTGTTGAATTTATTAAAACCAGCATTTGCATGTCTTATCATACGCAGGGTAGCAGAGGATAATATCTGTGAGTAATGATCTGATATACTAGGACAAAATCCGTGCTGTTAAAGGAGTTATCTAATATCATAAACTGCCCCCCCATGTGCCGGGCCCCTCACATTGACTATACTTACCCTGCTCCCTGCACCACTTCTGGCCCCTGCACCGCAGCTGCTGCTTCGCCCCGTGCGCCTTTGAAAACATCCGGTGTCGGGGGGAGCAGCCAATGGCAGGCAGGGACAGGGACGAGCCTCCTTAGAATCGTGAGTGACGCTAGGGAGGCTTGTCCCCGTCCCCATCTGCCATTGGCTGCTCCCGCCCAACATTGAATGTTTTCATCGGCGCACGGGGAGAAGCAGCAGCGGCGGTGCAGGGACCCGGGTAAGTATATTCTCTGTGAGGGGCCCGGCACATGGGGAGGCAGTTTACGATATTGGATAACCCCTTTATAATCTTCAGTCACTCAAAGTGTTGGCATGGTGGAGAGGGCTAAATAATTGCTTAGTAGTTTGCCAACTTTAGTTTTAGGCTACTTTCACATCTGCATTTTTAATTCAGGTTTTGAGATCTGGCAGAACCTGAATTAGGCTTCTTTCATACCTGCGTTTACATTTTCCGGTATTGAGATCCGGCAAAGGATCTCAATACCTGATAAAAACACTTCTGTTTTGTCCCAATTTATTGTCAATGGGGACAAAACAGAACTGAACAGAGCGGAGTGCTCCAAAATGCATTTTGTTCCGTTTGGTTGCATTTCCATACCGGGGAGCAAACTGCAGCATGCAGTGGTTTTCTGTCCGGCATGGGATGCGGAGCAAAATGTATCCGGCTTGACCCACAATGCAAGTCAGTGGGGACGAATCAGTTTTCTCGGACACAATAGAAAATGGATCCGTCCACCATTGACTTTCAATGGTGCTTATGATGGATCCGTCTTGGCTATGTTACAGGTAATACAACTGGATGTGTTCATGACGGATGCAAGTGGTTGTATTATCATGATGGAAATGTTTTTGCTGAGCCCTGCCAGATCAGGCAAAAATGCAAGTGTGAAAGTAGCCTTGTCCATAGTGCCTGATCTGTTTTTTTTGGATTTGGCACACATTAACTTACATAGATTTTTCATGCCTGATCAGGTTTCTTCAGTTTTGAATTAACCCCTTAACGCAAAACGCAGTGTATGTACGGCGGGGGATGTATTACCAGAATGCATTCCGCCATACATGCACGGCAGACTGATCGGGCAGGCACCGGAGCGGTGCGCGCCGGGCCCCTGCTGTATCCACCGACATCTTTGTAAAAGCCGATACCAGCGGATTAACCCTTTCTATGCCGCAGTCCGCGCTGACCACGACATAGAAGTCGTTTGCGGCGGGTGAAGGAGCGCATCGAGTCCCCACACTGCTGTGGTGGAAACTCTGAAAGGGTATTTTCCGTCTCAATGCACCTTGATTCCTTCCTTTGTCCCCGAAGACAGGCCCGGAGAACGTGTCAGTGACAAATGCAGTATGATGTCAGTAACAGTTCTGTTTATTCTTTGTCATACAGAGCCTTATATACATTCATGCATACATACAAGAATAGCTGCAGCTCTTATTACACTAATGCTGACTAGTAGCAGTTTCTTATACAGACAGGCAGCTCTTGTTATAATAATGCTGACTAGAAACTTTTCCTTATACAGACAGGAAGTAAATGTATATATAGTCACCCTTCAATATGATGTCACCCAACCTCCTGTCCTTCATACAGATTACACAGCTAATTCTATTTAACCCTTCAATCCCCTCTTAAGTCATGAATATGACATCTTTTTTCTCTCATAGAGAGGTAAGTAGCATATGATTGTCCAGGGTCTGTGGGTTTTGGACACATTACACAAAATATCTGTATGAGGGAAGGGATACATTGGATGCAACATCATATGACAATCAAGGAAGCAATTATAATTATAATACTGATCAATAATGTTCTTAACCAACTCAAATCCGGCAGCCAGCTGAATAACCAGTCCCACCAAGAGTATGAATCAACATCTTTCCTGATATTATTAGCAATTTCATGTAACACTTGAATATGGGACTGGATTGATCTGGAATGATCAGATAAGTTAAAGCAACACATTCCTTTTAAATCTTGACATCCTATATTATGTTTCAGTAACAGATAATCTACAGCAAATCTAGTTTCTAGCACTGCTCCTCTTACACCTTGTATATCTAAAAGCATGTCTGATAAGGCGATAGAGGTATGATTCATTGATTTAGCTAAGTCACATGCAATAGAATTTATAGTACGAGTATTATATATAGCCAGTCCAGGCACTCCAAACTTGTATATTCTGTACGGCTGAGAAGGGGTAAAGTAGAGTCACAGTCTGCTGATAAAGTCTTGGTAACCGATCTGTAAGCTCTCCTGGTTGGGGGTTGACTGGGAAGAGTCAAAGTCAGCCGGGATAACGCACAGGGACCTCCAATAACATTAGCAGGAATGTAAGTGTAGGTGCTGTTACCACAAGACAAAAACCATCCCTTAGGGAGCATTATATTATAGATAAAACTTGGAGTCACAATGGTCTTATTACAACTCATGGAATTATTCAGGGAGCTAGCAAGTCTACTATTCTTTTTACAGGTGTAGTCAATATAATCATATACACTATTCTTAGGTAATCCACTTTTTCTGTCTCTATCATCACAATATAAAGTCATATCCTGGGAAAAAGGAAAACAAGTTTCTGCTGCAGTCACATTGATAGTAATTATCCTAATTTTATCCCTGCTATTTCCTAATTTCTGACACTCCCCACAGAAGTCATAGAAGAGAATAAAAGATTGTGTATTGTTAGCCTTCGACCAGACTTCAAGGAGGGATTCATCGGGTGTAGGCACAGCAATAACACATGTTTGTATAATATCCCGTGGCCTCTGTAAGTCTTTAAGGCACAATGAACTAACATTTAGGGCATTTGCCATCCTGACTATACTATTCTGTTCAGAATAAAAGGGGAAGGGAGCAAAGGAATCTTGCTCCTGAGCTCTTTTATATACTGACTGATTATTTGGTACTCCGCAGAAGAAACTCATCTCCTCTGGGTGATAAATACATGTAGTAATAAGCCAGACCAATAATTATCAGCAGACAAACAAATCTCCCAGAATATTGTGGGGTCATCATCTTCAGCCTGTGGCAAGGCACTTTTCAGGGAAGCTTCTTCTGAGCTCCCCTCTTTGTTCAGGGAATTCACACCTGCTTCACCCTCTTTATCTTTGTCCGTCACCGGAGAAGAAGCCTCAGGGACCCTTTTCACTCTGCTAGCGTGAATCCAGATTGGAGCCTCTTCTGTGAGAATCGCTGTTCTGGTGACTGCTACCACTCGGGTGGGTGGTCCAAATGGGAACTCAGTCTGTTTTCGTCCTTTTGCCAGACGCTGGACTATCACCACGTCTCCTGGTTGGAAAGGATGCGTAGGTTCCTGTGGAGAGAAAGGAGAGGCACAAGCAATATCTTGTTCAATTTGATCTAAAGTTTCTACAAGTTTCCTCACATATTCTGCCTGTACTACTTCATTTTCTATCACAGGGGCCTTTGGACCCCAAGGGGTGGGGAAGGGTCTTCCCATTAGGACCTCAAATGGTGAGTGACCAGTATTCTTATTAGGCTGCATGCTAATTTCTGAGACATATAACACACTGTGAAACATAAGATTGTACCTTTGATCTAAGACCTGGTATAAAAAAATCTCTCTGAATGAGGTCAGTGGTTGCCTGTGCTCCCCTATGGCCAAGACCATGATACTGTGCAATTAAAATCGGGGCGCTTGCAACTGGGATACATGGATTCCCCTCTTTGCAGAGAAGACCCGTTGTAGGGTCTTGTACTGCACCTACCGACTGCCAATCCATTTTGTCACTACTGGTAGCCAAATCCTGGAGGCTGAGCCATAGATTGTCAGTAAGGGTAATGTCTGGAACTAGGGAGGGCATTTGAACTGTTGCTGCCATTCTAAAAGAAGCTTCTTTTGCTGCCTGATCAGCTAGGGCATTCCCCTTAGCTATGTGCATTTGTAGACCAGTATGTGCCTTACAATGGATAAAAGCAACTTTGCTTGGCAATTGGATGGCGGCCAGGAGATCATGACCAGGGTGGAATGTGAGATGTGTCTCCCATCTGCAGCTATGAAGCCTCTCCTCTGCCAGATTACCCCATGATCATGTACAACCCCAAAGGCATACTTGGAATCGGTGTATACATTTACATCTTTCCCCTCAAAAAGACAACAAGCTCTAGTGAGGGCAATCAGTTCAGCAGCTTGGGCCGACTGAAAAGGTATAGGATTCGATTCCGGTATAACATCAGGGAGCTGAACCACAGCGTATTCTGCATGATAAGTGTTGTCATTAGGAACAGGATCCATCCACAAAAACATCAGGTGCCCCTTCCATGGGTGTGGACTGTAAGTCAGGCCTAGGTGAGGTATGCTCATGTATAAGTTCAGTACATGCATGGGGAGGAGGCAGATCATCCTGCTCTCCCTCGTAGCCAAGTAGGGCATTCAGTATAGCCATTGGACCGAACGTGGGTGCTGAGTATTTGATATGAAGTTGAGGATTAGATAGCAACAAAACTTCATTTCCACTCAGTCTTTGTGCTGACATATGTTGCGTATGTATGTTCCTCAATAGGGCCTGAACATTGTGTGAGGTACGCAGAGTGGTGGGATGACCTAGGGTGATAGGCGTGGCTTTATCAGCGACCATAGCACAGGCTGCCAAACTCCGGAGACCCGCAGGCATGCCCTGAACCTGTACGGGAACCACTTTTAAGAAAAAAGCAACAGGGCGGATTTTACCTCCATGATCCTGCGCCAGGACTCCCGCCATGGTTTTACAATTGTCCCTGGCAAATAAGTGAAACATCACGCCATAGTCGGGTAGGCACAAACCAGGACTTGAAACCATTACACATTGCAAATGACTAAAAGCTTGTAACATGTCATCAGAACATTTAATGGAGTCAGGCATCTCAGTATTAGTGGCTTGTCTCAGAATATTATTGTTGAGGAAGGGTTGAGACGTATGCATATATATATCCATACATGCATGCAAATACGTGCATGTATGTGTGATATATATGCATGCACTGACTGCCACGTCATAGGACGATGTGCGCAGATGTGCCCAGCATCTGCGCACGTCTGTCCCTAGTGGTCTACAGGGACTCATTGTGGCCCCTGTGGAAAATATGTGCCCCCAAATAAGTATATATATATATATATATATATATATATATATATATATATATAGATGTATATGTATATATGTAGAGGGAAGTGTATTTAATTCCCTATGAACTCTTATCAACAGTTCATCCCCCATGTTTAGAGTAAAACTTGTGCTGATAGCCTGCAGGATAACAGCTGATTAGTATCTAGTCCTCTTTTGTTCAGACCCCAAACAATAAGACTCTCTGGCACCGTTTGTCAGGGGGCTTTCTAACCAAAGACATCCTCTGCCCCATGGCCATGCTTCTACTCCCATCATTTTGGGACTAGGGGGGAGGACTCTGGGGATTTGAGGAAGGCACACTATGATGTCACATCCCTGAGGAGGGGGGAGGTGGGCTGTTTCTGAGGCTGATATAGGAGCCCCAAGGAAGGAAGAGGGTCTCTTGCAACCAGACTAGAATCAGAGACACATGGGAGAGAGCAGCTACATGATGACCACCTGGAAAAGGCCTACTAACTCTGGAAGGATTAAGTATCTACCTGTCTAGCCCCTATCTACCCCTCACATACCCCTATAACCCCTTCCCAGCCACCAACACATCCCATTGCAATAACCCCTGGCCTACACCCCTGATGGCAACCCCTGCATACCCCTGCAGCACAGAACCCCTGCATGCTGCCCTGCCCTGCCACACACCCCCTCACTGTACACTTGCAGGGTATTAACCCCTGAATTGCTGTACAGCCCTGATCACCCCCCTTGTTAACCCTTCCCTGATCTACTTGTGTTTTTGGTCTGCTTACACCCCTGTAAGACCACTGTTAACCCTCGTCGTACCCCATAGGGATAGTAAATAGAACCAGGTGGGTGGGCTGTTAATATGTGTATGTGTGAACTGTATAGTTAGTTTATGGGTGGAATTTGGGAACGTGTAGTGTAGTCGAGTACTGTATATTTAGTGCTGTATTGTTAGTGTATTGCGTGCTTAGTGTATTAGGTTTTAATAAATACTGTGTTTTATGTACAACTATCTGTGTAATGTGTTGTTATTAACGATAGTTAGTTTAGTAAGGCGCATGCAGCTAGCATAGTGATTAGTGTAAGGTAAAGTATAGTCAAAGTATTGTATTGTTGTTATATAAAGGTATAAATAGGCAGAGTCATTAATAGATGGCTCCTTCTATTTATGAATATTAATTTATCAATATCTGCATAAATATTGGTGATTAATATTCCCCCTTTACAATTATCATAGTAGGAACAATCAGCAATCCATTGGCGGCAGTAACCAATCATGCCAAGAAAGGTCAACATGTCTTTCTTGGTTTGTGGGCGGGGCAGACCCAGTATGGCGGTAATTCTGGCATGGCTGATTTCCCTCTCACCTTTACTGAGAACAAAGCCCAAATACTCAACACTTTCCATACACCATTGTAATTTCTTCCTAGAAACTTTGTGACCGCTTTCACATAACCACAGTAGTAAACTAACACAGTCTGCCTGGCAGGCCTCCCTGCTCAACTGTCTGTTAATATGATCCCTTAAAACAGTTACTTGCGTTCACTAGTTGCTGGGTTAGAAGGTCATCCAGGACACACACAATAAAGTTAGTACATTTGTCACAGTATCAATTGCTGCTTACAGCCAGCATAAAAAATTACTTAAAGGGGTTGTCCGGGTTCAGAGCTGAACCCGGACATACCCTTATTTTCACCCCGGCAGCCCTCCTGAGCCTGGCATCGGAGCATCTCATGCTCCGATGCGCTCCCGTGCCCTGCGCTAGATCGCGCAGGGCACAGGCTCTTGTGTTTTCAATAACACACTGCCGGGAGGTAACTTCCGCCCAGCAGTGTGTTCGGTGACGTCACCGGCTCTGAGGGGCGGGCTTTAGCTCTGCCCTAGCCGTTTTACTGGCTAGGGCAGAGCCAAATCCCGCCCATCAGTGCCAGTGACGTCACCGGGCTGCCTGTCAGCCCCATAGAGAGCCCGGTATGTCACCGGAACTCAGAAAAATGCCTTTGCCCTGCGCGATTTAGCGCAGGGCAAAGGAGAGCATCGGAGCATGAACTGCTCCGATGCTCATGTCAGGGGGGCTGCCGGGGTGAAAATGGAGGGATGTCCAGGTTCAGCTCTGAACCTGGACAACCCCTTTAATGCTTTATAACATCATAACATATAAGAAAGAGACAGAAAAGAAGCAACAGACAGGGGGTGACAAGAGAAATCAAGGTGCAGAATCTATTTGAATTCTTCCCAAAAGAATTCCTCTGGTGTATCCTTCCCGAAAGGATATCTTTGATAAATACTTCCCTAAAGAATTTATCTATTAGACTTGGCCAGTAGTCTATTTACTGTCTATCTTGCCTAAAGATAGTCACCAGTGCTTTCAGAGTGTCTAAAGCGGATTCAAAATAGAAGCAACAGAAAATTTTACGGGAAGCAACGGAATGTCCCCAGTCGTTAGGCAGGAATGTTCCGTTACTTACCGAATTCCTGTATTTTCTACTCCACGGACAAGCTCCAAACTGAAAGGGTATTTTCCGTCTCAATGCACCTTGATTCATTCCTTTGTCCCCGAAGACAGGCCCGGAGAACGTGTCAGTGACAAATGCAGTATGATGTCAGTAACAGTTCTGTTTATTCTTTGTCATACAGAGCCTTATATACATTTATGCATACATACAAGAATAGCTGCAGCTCTTATTACAATAATGCTGACTAGTAGCAGTTCTTTATACAGACAGGCAGCTCTTGTTATAATAATGCTGACTAGAAACTTTTCCTTAGGGTACTTTCACACTAGCGTTTTTCTTTTACGGCGCCAAGTTCCGTCCTAGGAGCTCAAATCCAGAAAAGAACTGATCAGTTTTATCCTAATGCATTCTGAATGGAGAGTAATCCATTCAGGATGCATCAGGATGTCTTCATTTCAGTCTTTTTGACTGATCAGGCTTTTCAGAAAACCGTAGCATGCAGTATTTTTACCTCCGGCCAAAAATCCTGAACACTTTGACTGAACGCCGGATCAGGCCTTTTTCCCATTGACTTGCATTAACGCCGGATCCAGCGCTGTGTGTTCAGTCAAACTGGATCCGGCTTTTGCATGTTAAACCCGAAAATGTGAAAAAAAAGTTAAAGTCCATAAATGGCGGATCCGTTTTTTCCAATGCATTTTTACATTGTGATCAAAATCCTGATCAGGATTCAAATGTAATCCGTTTTCACACGTTTTTCCGGATCCGGCGGGCAGTTCCGGTGTCTGAATTGAACGCTAGTGTGAAAGTAGCCTTATACAGACAGGAGGTAAATGTGTATATAGTCACCCATCAATATGATGTCACCCAACCTCCTGTCCTTTATACAGATTATACAGCTAATTCTATTTAACCCTTCAGACTCAATGTGTCAGAAGGGAGCCCTGCCTTCTAGGGGTGCCCAGGAAATCCAGCCCAAGGCTTGGTCTCCTAGGCAACCTGTTAGTGTATTACTCTGTGTAATACACTAACAGGCAATGCATTACAATACAGATGTATTGTAATGCATTGTAGAGGGGTCAGACCCCCAAAGGTTGAAGTCGCAGAGTGGGACAGAAATAAGGTTTAAAAAAAAAGTGTTTTCAGTAAAAAAATAAAGTTTCAAGTTAAACAATGAAGAAAACTACTTTTCCCCCTGATTTTATAATAAAAAATAGAAAAAGATAAAACATACATATTAGGTATCACCGCATCCGCATATATTACATGATCCACCCCGTCCGATAGAAACCATAAAAAATAAAAACTGTGCCCAAAAAATCATTTTTGTCACTTTACATCGCTAATAGTGCAACACCAAGCGATCAAAAAGGCATATGCCCCCAATAATAGTACCAATCTAACCGTCACCTCATCCCGCAAAAAATGAGCCCAAAAAATAAAAAATAAACTATGGCTTTCAGAATATGGAGACACTAAAAAATATTTTTTTCAAAAATGCTTTATTATGTAAAACTGAAACAAACAACCAAAAAAGTTGTCGTATTTAGTATTGTTGCGTCCGTAACAACCTGCTCTATAAAAATAGCTCATGATCTAACCTGTCAGATGAATGTTATACATAACCAAAAAATAAAAACAGTGCCAAAACAGCTATTTTTTTGTTACCTTGCCTCACAAAAAGTGTAATATAGAGCAACCAAAAATCATCTGGACCCTAAAATAGTACCAACAAAACTGCCACCTTATCCTGTAGTTTCCAAAATGGGGTCACTTTTTTGTAGTTTCTACTCTAGGGGTGCATCAGGGGGGCTTCAAATGTGACATGTGAAGTTAAAATTATCCCAGTGAAATCTGCCCTCCAAAAACAATATGGCGTTCTTTCCTTCTGCGCCCTGCCGTGTGCCCATAGAGCAGTTTAAGACCACATATGGGTGCTTCTGTAAACTACAGAATCAGGGCAATAAATTTTGAGTTTAGTTTGGCTGTTAATCCTAGCTTTGTTAGCGGAAAAAAAGGAATAAAATGGAAAATCTGCCCAAAAAAGTGAAATTCAGAAATTTCATATAATTTTCAATGAATTCTTGTGGAACACCTAAAGGGTTAACAAAGTTTGTAAAATCAGTTTTGAATACCTTGAGGGGTGTAGTTTCTAAAATGGGGTAACTTTTTTGGAGTTTCTACTCTAGGGGTGTATCAGGGGGGCTTTAAATGGGACATGGTGTCAAAAAAATCAGTCCATCAAAATCTGCCTTCTAAAAACCATATGGCGTTCCTTTCCTTCTGCTCCCTGCCGTGTGACCATACAGTAGTTTACGACCACATATGGGGTGTGTCGGTAAACTACAGAATCAGGGAAATAAATATTGAGTTTATTTTGGCTGTTAATCCTTGCTTTGCTAGCGGAAAAAAATGATTAAAATGGAAAATCTGCCAAAAAAGTGAAATTCTACAATTTCCTCTCCATTTTCCATTAATTCTTGTGGAACAGCTAAAGGGTTAACAACGTTTGTAAAATCAGTTTTTAATACCTTGAGGGGTGTAGGTTCCAAAATGGGGTCATTTTTGGGAGGTTTCTATTATGTATGCCTCACAAAGTGACTTCAGACCTGAATTGGTCCTTAAAAAGTGGGTTTTGGAAATTTTCTGAAAAATTTCAAGATTTGCTTCTAAACCTATAAGCCTTCTAACGTCCCCGTCCCCCCCAAAAAAAATGGCATTCCCAAAATAATCCAAACATGAAGTTGGATGGGAAATGTAATGTAAAAACTATTGTATGAGGTATTACTATCTGTGTTAAAAGCAGAGAAATTGAAATTTGGAAAGTTGCGAATTTTTCCAAGTTTTTTGTAAATTTGGTATTTTTTTAATAAAAAAAATATATATTTTGATTCTAATTTACCACTGTCATGAAGTACAATATGTGACGAGAAAACAATTTCAGAATGGCCTGGATAAGTAAAAGTGTTTTAAAGTTATTACCACATAAAGTGACACATGTCAGAAATGTCCCGGTCCTTAAGGGGTTAATACAACCGGATCTGGCTGAAACTGAGCCATCAGGATGTATTAGGCTTCCTTCACAATAGCGCTAGCAGGGTCCGGCAGGGGAACAGCCTGTTGGATCTGTGCTAACGCGAACCCACGAGTGCCGCCAGAAGTCCGCTCCGGCCCCTTCAACTTTAATGGGGATGGGTCGGACATGCGGCCAGTGTAAATGGGGCCAGAGCGGACTTCCGCCAGCACTTGTGGGTTCGTGTCTTCAGTGTGTTTGTGGAAAGGGAAGGACTCGTATTCCACTTCCCTGTCTTTAATTTCCAGAAAGCAGATTTGCAAACTGTTCCATGCTTTGTGTGACTGTGTACATTTAGGCCCAAAATGTCAGGGCTTCGTAAGGGTTTCAAGTGAAAGACCTAGAGCCATAATGTAGGTAATAGCAGCACCAGCTATCTGGCCAGAAGAAGAAGTAGTAGTAGTAGTAGTAGGCCGCAGTCGTCTCTGCTGTCTTTGGAAAGGCACATCATTATTTTTGAAGAAAAAGAGGATGAGACTGGATTGGATGGCTCAGTCCTCCTCTCAGTCACAGCAGGATGACATGGAGGTGACTTTAGAGTCTGACACCATGCCGTGAAGCCAGGGTCACAGTGTCTCTCTTGCTCCTGCAGCGTACCAGAACTGCAAGGGCATGTGTGAGTGAGTGTGACAACTAGTGTGAATGTGAACCAAGGAATGCGACAGTCTGTACTCACGTTTCTGCAGCTCCCTGGGTTGGCGTGCAGTGAGGAGAAGGAAGGCACCGGATTCCTTCGGGGCAATCTCTGGGTTCAAGGGGTTCTATTGATGGATGGTAGTCGAGGTGTCCTTGTTGGCATGGGTTTTAGGTGCAGGAAAGGCAGGGTCCCTGATGTCTTTTTAACGCCAGAACCCTTGGGCGTAAGTAGATGAGTTTGCACACTTAGGAGACCAGTTCTCTTGACAAATCCAAGTGTTTTACTGAAGCTGATCCAAAGGTCATCAATGTACACAAAAGTCATTTACAGCAAGGTGGCTTCTACAACGGTTCAGAGTAGTTTCCAAAAGTTGCATAAGGGGTAGTTTTCTTCTATAGCAATCAATCTTCCTCTCTTATTTCTCCAGCCTGGAGGGATGCACTATCTCTGTCGTACAGAATAGTTGTCTACTCTTTAGTAATACTATCTCCGGAGGCCCTTGTGTCTTTGCACTGACGAGCAAAATGGTAACAATGTTTAGAACTTTTGACTTTCAGGCTCCATATCTCACCATCCACTACAGCTTCGAACATGAGACTCCCATCATTTTATAGACAATCATCTCGGCTATCTTATACATAGTGCTGATGTTTGCTCCCAGCCGCGGTCCGGCCACTGCTTACTTCCAATGGGCAGGGCAGAAGCCAGGCGGATGCTGGGGAGAATTAGGGAGGCTGCGGTGGTCTGGAGCAGTGTGCCAGGAGCATCCCTGCAAAAGGGTGCTCCTGCGGAGCTTAGCGGTCAGCTGGATCTTCATACGTGGGTGAGCACGATGCTAATTCGGCTCAAGGCACCATGCACATGGCTTTCTACTCCAGTTTTTTCTCAGTCCCCTTCAGGTGGCCCCTAGCGTGCCCACGGGGAGAACCAGAGAACTGGTACGAGAATGGATTTGCTGTCCAAATCCGATAAGTCACTCCACAAAGTCGGCCACATTTTTTAAACACATTAGTCAAATGTGTCGGGTAACACACAAGAGGAGACATTGGTTCCGCCACCTTGTGGAAGAACGATGAGAATACCCAGCATTATGATCAAGTGTGAACCGAGCAATGTGTCTCAATAGCATGACAAATTTTGCAAGGTTTTCCAGATTTACTTTCCTGAGGTTCTCATTAGTGTAATGTAATTGGATAAGGAATAGGATCCAGATGAAAGCACAGAGCACAGCAATGTCACTGCTCTCTCTCAGAACTGCAAAAAAACTGCAGAAAATGACTGCTGGGGAGTTTCTTATATAGTAAGGGGTAGGGAACTTTCCTATTGGTGGCTAGGGATGTTGCTAAGCTCAGACACAGATATTGCAGCCTTCTCATTGGCCCACAAGTAAGAAGGGAGGTTACTGATGAAAAAAATCTAGTATATTATTGATTACGTATATATAGCACTATATTCTACATCTTTGTGAATTCTCTAAGTGCTGAAATTCGCGATAAAAATTAGTGATTAGAATATTCGCGATAAAAATTAGTGATTAGAATATTCAACACTAGTTCTCATTTATGTCTGAACATTTCAAATGAGACACACATTTCAAATTTGACCATGTTTTAACACTAGCACTATGTCACTTTTCCCATATTTCCCGCAGTGGGTAAATGGGCGGTCGGTGACCTGGAACTTTGGCACAACCCCAAGAGAGGGGCAGGAAGAATTATCTCCTAGGCCCATGGGATGCGGTGGGATTTGTCTCATCCTTATCCAAAGCATGACTGGGGACTAGAAATGAGCAAATTTTTCAAAAATTTGATTCGGCTGATTCGCCGAATTTAAAAAAAAAATTAGCTTCGATCCATATTTATTTGAGGCGAATCGCGTTAAAAAATGTCTATTTCCGGGCTGCAGAGAGCTTTTATAGGGGTGTGGAATACTGTGCCTTGCAGTAACACAAATAGGGAGTCTGCTGTGGTATTGAAACAATACTGTGAGTCAGTATGACATGCAGATGGCAGGCGTCGCTCTTCAAATCACTGCACACTTCACTTATTTGGGCAGTAATGGGGCCAACACTGACCAAACAACTCAAGTATGAACTCATCCTTACAGGTCGATGTTAGTGTCATGAAGAAGCGCACTCCTTTTACACTGTGGAGACAGAGTGGAGACGTTGTCAGCAGTAAGTTTGTGTTGACGTCACTGATTAATTTGCCCTTCCTCTGATGCGCCAGAACAATAACCCACAAAAAACGGATCCAATCTGTGGAGCATACGCCTTCGCTCAGTCAGCAATTGCTCAATAATCCATCAGTATTGCTAATGCCAAAAAATTACAGGAGTGGATCTAAAACAGAGATGACACGTTAATGGAATATTTGCATGTATTCTGTGTTTTGTACCCACTCCTGCTTTTGACTACCAAATCATAAGCCAATTCTGATGGGACCATACAGCCCTTACAGCTGCTACACAGACAGGATCTGTTGTGTGTCCTTTTTTTCCTTCCTTCTGTCAGATCAGAAGAAAGGTCAAATAAATCATTGTCAGCCAGGCCAAAAGGCAAAATAGTGGACAAATCATAAAGTGGGGAGGGTAGGAACAGCATGAGAAGTACACAGAGTAGCTCTATGACATAGTGGTGAGGTGGAAGCAGCATGAGGACGCCACAGAATAGCACAATGATAGTCTGAAGGTGGCGGAAGAATCAGGAGGCCACAGAGTGGCACAATGATCGAGTCTGGAGGTGACAATAGTAACAGCATCAGGAGGAGACCACAGAGTGGCAAGGTAACAGTGTGGAGATGGCAGTAGCAGCAGCATCAGGAGACCACAGAGTGGTAAGGTGACAGTGTGGAGATGGCAGCAGCATGAGGAGACCACAAAGTGGCGAGGTGACATAGTTTAGAGGTGGCGGCAGCATCAGGAGGCCACAGAGTGGCAAGGTGACATAGGGTGGAGATGGCAGCAGCATGAGGAGACCACAAAGTGGCAAGGAGACATAGTTTAGAGGAGGTGACAGCATCAGGAGGCCACAGAGTGGCAAGGTGACAGTGTGGAGATGGCAGCAGCATGAGGATACCACAGAGTGGCAAGGTGACAGTTTGAAGGTGGCGGCAGCATCAGGAGACCACAGAGTGGCAAGGTGACATAGTGTGGAGATGGCAGCAGCATCAGGAGACCAGAGTGGCAAGGTGACATAGTGTGGAGATGGCAGCAGCATGAGTAGACCACAGAGTGGCAAGGTGACATCATTTGGAAGTGGCGGCAGCATCAGGAGGCCACAGAGTGGCAAGGTGACATAGTGTGGATATGGCAGCAGCATGAGGATACCACAGAGTGGCAAGTTGACATAGTGTGGAGATGGCAGTAGCAGCAGCAGCATCAGGAGACTACAGAGTGGCAAGGTGACATAGTTTGGAGATGGCAGTAGCAGCAGCATGAGGAGACCACACAGTGGCAAGGTGACATATTGTGGAGATGACAGCAGCATGAGGAGACCACAGAGTGGCAAGGTGACATAATTTGGAGGTGGCAGCAGCATCAGGAGACCATTATGTGTCAGCAGGAAATCTGCAATCTCACATGCATAATCTATATAGCTGTCATTGAACCCTGTATATCTATGGAGATGATATTCCATAGCTAATAAAGCGACCCTGTGGGTAATAGAGGGGTACAATGCCACTACATCTGCCGTAATCCATTTGTAATTTGTTTGCCTTTTGAGACTATACATGGCTCTTAAAACATCAACCGGGGTCTTTTAGAAAACCTGTTGTACGTCTGGCCAATGGTTGTAAGATGTTATCCAACCAATTGCCAAGGCGTTCAGTCAGGGATCCCATGCCCGACACTATTGGGCGCAAGGGGGGGGGGGTGGACCTCCTTATGGATCTTGGGCAGGGCATGCATAATTGGAGTCACTGGTGCATCCACGCAAAAGTATCTAAATTCAATCTCATCAAATAAACCCATATCCCAACCTTTATGGATCAATATCATATATCTATTGTTAAACTCTGTTAATGGGTCCTCAACTAGTTTTTTGTACGTGGATGCATCAGATAATATGTCCAGCATTTGTTTGTTATATACCGCACTGTCCAAAACCACCACCGCCCCCCCCTTGTCTGCCATTTTAATTATAATCTCATCACACCTTTGCAGCTATGTAAGGGCCTGGATCTGAGAACGGGTTAAATTTTCTGAGCCTCTGACCTTATTGGTCTCCTGTTGTAACCGTCTCAGGTTTTTTTCAAGCATCTCTTGGAAAACATCCATGCTATCAGTGCGTGACATTACTGGATAAAAACGTAAATTACGTGTTTGTAATTTTCTCCCTGGTTTAGCTAGTTCAATGATTCCTTGCTCCTGCTGAAGCCCCGCAAGACAACACAGTGACACTTGTTCATTAAATAATAAATCTTTATATATATTTTCCAGCGGGGAATCAGCAGGAGCAGGGATATCATGGAAATGCCTAAACACTGTCAAATTGCGGACAAACTTGTTGATATCTAATATGGTATTGAAAATATCAAAATGTGCAGACGGCGCAAAATTAAGGCCTAATGATAAAACATACTTCTGTTCCCTGCTCAATACAATGTTAGATAAATTCAACACATTTAAATAGTCATGGGTTACTTGGGTCTTGTCTGAAGTCGAGTTGATCTTTGATACTGTTGTCTGATGTTTCCGTCCTGCTCTAGTTCTTCGTTTTTTGTTTCGCCTTCCACATTCTTTTTCTCTTAATTTGATTTATATTTTTTGTAATAAGATGGCTTGTTGATTTCACCTTGAGATGATGTAGGGGGGGCGGGCATAGATGGTTCCGTCTCCATTACCCCAGTTACATCTGAGCAGTCCGAAATGTCAATATCCGAGGAAAAACTAACTCTAGATGGCCTTTTTTGTGATTTACCCTTTTTGCGGTTTTTCAGGATTGATTTGGGCGTGGAGTGAAAATTCTCCCGTCTTCCCCATTCATAAACCTGGTCATTCATATAATCATGGAGGTCACGCTGGAACTTGGTATGTTTGTATTGCATAATGGTGTCCTCCAGCTGATTAATCAATGCTTTTATCTTCTCCTCCATAGTTATAAATTCAACATTTGTATTATGAGTTGCCAAGGATTCCTTACAGGATTGTATATCCGACTGTAGACCCAGTAGCTTTTCATTTTCATACACAATGGTAATTTTAAATAGTTTGGAGGTGGTGAAAGCATCAGGAGACCGCAGAGTAGCAAGGTGACATAGTGTTGATGACAGCAGCATGAGGAGACCACTGAGTGGCAAGGTGACATAGTGTGGAGTTGGCAGCAGCATGAGCAGACCACAGAGTGGCAAGATGACATAATTTTAAGGTGGCGGCAGCATCAGAAGGCTACAGAGTGGCAAGGTGACATAGTGTGGATATGGCAGCAGCATGAGGAGACCACAGAATGCCAAGGTGACATAGTGTGGCGACTGACAAATAACGTGGCATCCTCAAAGGGCCTGAGTAAACGGCAGGTATCACGCATGAGCTGTCAGTGGCTGACATCGAAGTTACACAGTGGAGTACTCCTAACCGCTTGCATCATCAAGAAATCATTGATGGCCTTTCTCTGTTCGTATAGTCAGTCCAACATATGGAGGGTGGAATTCCAACGGTTGGAAACGGGTGTTGGGGGATGCCGTTCTGCCACTTCAACTCAAGGAGGGTGTACTTTGCTGTATACGAGTGGCGAAGTGCTTGCAAAGTTTCCTGGCCATTTTTATGATGTCTTGCAGATGGGTGGAAGAAATTGGGAAGCGCCTAGCACAAAGTCTTGTATCTGAATCACAAGAATGTCAGAATCTGAGAGAGCAACTCAACAAAAATGAGCGCAGGGCCCAAGAGCTGGAACATCTTAATGATGACATAAAACGTCTTAATGAAAAACTGAAAGATGCCACTGCTGCAAAGATGGAGCTGCAGTTAAAGCTGGATGAGTTACAGTCCTCAGAAGTGTCTATCAAATATCGTGAGAAGTGCTTGGAGCAAGAAAAGGAGCTTCTGCAAATCCAGAGCACTTGGCTGAACAATGAACTGCGATCAAAAACCAATAAACTTTTATCTGTTCAGAGACAGAAGGGAAATGAAATCTTAGAACTTAAAGGATCTCTGGGAAACAAAAAAGATGAGGTTATTCGATTAGAGGAAAAGGTTAAAAGTAAAGTTGGGATGACAAATTCGTCAAATCCATGAATCCCTAGAATTTAGCTGGATTCGTGGACTTGAATCCAGACGTAATTAACAAAATTTTAATCCGATGAATCCCACCACGACGTCACGTCCCCGCGCCTCCCGAGATGCCTGCTATTTCCCCAGTGGCGTCGCCAAGGGGGGGCCAGAGGGGCCACGGCCCCCCTACATCACGCTGTGCCCCCATGTGCCCCCCCAACTGAAATGTGCCCCCATTCATTTTGACAGCTCACAGGAGTGTACATTTCTTCTAAACTGTAATCTGTATCCTCTGACCTGGTCCTGCAGTAACTTTAACTTTAAATCAGCGCTCGATCAGTAACAACTAACAGGCAGTGTGGGCGGCGCGCCTGCTCCTCTCACTAGGCAGCGCAGGCGCGTGACGTCACTGTGAGCGACGCCCGCGCACTGCCTGTAGGCTGTAGCCTGGCCCTGTTACCGATGCTAGCTGAGGAGTGGTGTAAGGTAATAGTAGAGATGAGTGGCTGCTTATTTAAAGTTAAAGTTACTGCAGGATATGGATTATAGTTTAGAAATGTGACTGTCAAATGTACACTCCTGTGAGCGGCGGGGAGAGGGATCTGTAGATGACACTGTTATGGGGTGGGATCTGTGGATGACACTGTTATAAGGAGGGTGAGCTGTGGATGACATTGTTATGGTAGGGGGGGATCTGTGCATGACACTGTTATAGGGAGGGAGATCTGTGGATGACACTGTTATAATGAGGGGGATCTGTGGGTGCAACTGTTATGGTGGGGGGGATCTGTGGATGACACTGTCATGGGGTCGGATCTGTGGATGACACATGTAGCAAAATATGTTATATACGGTATGTGTCATCCACAGATCCCCCTCCATAACAGTGTAATCCACAGATCCCCCTCTATAACAGTGTAATCCACAGACCCCCCTCCATAACAGTGTCATCTACAGATCCCCCTCCATAACAGTGTAATCCACAGATCCCCCTCCATAACAGTGTAATCCACAGACCCCCCTCCATAAGTGTCTTCCACAGATCCCCCTCCATAACAGTGTAATCCACAGATCCCCCTCTATAACAGTGTTATCCACAGACCCCCCTCCATAACAGTGTCATCTACAGATCCCCCTCCATAACAGTGTAATCCACAGATCCCCCTCCATAACAGTGTAATCCACAGACCCCCCTCCATAAGTGTCTTCCACAGACCCCCCTCCATAACAGTGTCATCCACAGATCCCCCTCCATAACAGTGTTATCCACAGATCCCCCTCCATAACAGTGTCATCCACAGATCCTCCTCCATAACAGTGTCATCTACAGATCCCCCTCCATAACAGTGTCATCTACAGATCCCCCTCCATAACAGTGTCATCCACAGATCCCCCTCTATAACAGTGTAATCTACAGATCCCCCTCCATAACAGTGTCATCCACAGATCCCCCTCCATAACAGTGTCATCCAAAGATCCCCCTCCATAACAGTGTCATCCACAGATCCCCATAATTCTTATGTACAGGATTCGAGATTCGATATATTCGAGAACCTTTTCGGATTTGAAAAAAATTGGATTCGTCCCACCTCTAGTTAAAAGTCTGAAAGTAAGCAACGACAAACTACAAAAACAAGCTGATGAATAAACTCAAAGAGGCAAATATCAAACTTTGTAATCTCTACAAGAGTGCTGCTGATGGTTTTGAGGCTCAAAGGGTGTAGATGACTCCGGCAGCAGAGGAACTGCATAAACTCCTAAAAGGAGCCGGTAATAATAATGCATTGCTCCAGGATCAGCTGGGAGAAATGGAAGCTGCAAAATGTCAAATTGAGAAAGATCTTGGTAAAAGAATCCCTAAATTAGAGTGAGAACTTGAAAATGCTAATGATTTGCTTTGTTCCACCAAAACAGGTACTCTGCCTGTCAGTTCATTTGGTCTACTTGTATGTATTTTGACAATATTGTACTGCCATTTAGAGATTGTACTAACCATTCCTTTTTCATGGACTATATAGCAAGGCTGAGGACGGCCATGTTTAAAGTGGGGAGGCATGTAGGGGTCAGCCCCTAGAATACTTTGCATTGCACAGACATTTGCAATAATAAGGTTTCATGGACTGCGATGACTACTTCCAGCCACCAGGACAAGAGGTGGCTTCTAGTGATGACACTGTGCATGCATGTGCAGTGTAGAGTTCGGGGCACATGTTTTACTGGTTGTTTTTTTCTGCTCGATGCTGCGGGTGGCAGAAGAAAACATCCGGGTTTTGCGTACCGTCTGTAAATTTACGCACAGATGGCAAACCTGGCTAGGTGAAGGCATTTTTTCTTAAAAACGAAGCATGGTGACAGGTCTAGTCACAAATGGCAAAAATAAAGTCTTGTCGCCATTTACAATCCTAAGTCGCACTGGTGTACATTTTGGTTGTCATCTGGAGCACTGTCATGTATGAGAAGAGCAGCGCTATCACTAATACCTGACCCCCCCCCCCCGCTGTATAACACATAATGGGAGCAGTGACCCCCTCCTCCTCTGATAACACACAGGTAAGTGTTCTAGGACTGACCCCATCAGAACCTGCATTGTGCCTCCACATGGAGGAGGTGTCATATGTCCTGAGAGACATCTGGAGGGACAAGAAGAACACATCTGCTTCTATGGGGCGTAATATGGGACTGAGCAACTCCCAGGTTATACAGAGCTGTAATATGTACATGAGCCCTTACCGCCATAGAGCGCTCATCCCTGCCTGTGCTACATTACAGCTGTATGGCTGTATTATTACTGATGACCATCAGAATCCAGAGAAACCCTGAATGTAGTGTAATGTCTACTAATAATCCATCTCCCCAATAACTGACTGAGCGAGGGCAGAGCCACGTGTGCCCTGTAGTAATGTAAGGAGGAGAACAGGGGCCAAAATAGATGGTGGAGGGAGACTGAGGGCCACAATAGATGGTGGAGGAAAGAGAATGGGGGCCACAATAGATGGCGGAAGAAGGAGAATGGGGGCCACAATAGATGGTGGAGGAAGGAGCGTAAGGGCCACAATAGATGGTGGAAGAAGGAGACTGAGGGCCACAATATATGGTGAAGGAAGGAGAATGGGGCCACATACTGAGGGCCACAATAGATGATGGAGGAAGGAAAATGGGGGCCACAGAGTAGGGTTGAAACCTCTTGTTTAAGCCAACCTGAACACTTTAGCACCTCACGGCAATTTTTTGGTAAAGTATGTACCATAACTATCAGGAAGGCAGGCGGCGGATCATGACCCATCGCTTGGCTTCCTGCTTTCCCGTGAAGACGGCATTCAAGTGAAAGAACACGTGCTTCAGAGGCAACCTAGCTTCCTAACCAATCAAGAAGAGGGGCGGCGGCGAGTCATGATTTCTTTTTTTTTTTTATATAAACTTTTATTTTTTTTTTTTTAGTTATCATACAAAAAGATACATGACAATATACCATTTACAATGCAATAAGATCCAAGTGTCCGTCAGTTCTAGTCCATAAAGCATAGTTAAATATGATTTCATGCAAATACCCATAATTAAATAGATATTGACCAAACTCAGATAGAGGTCTCTCTGCCTGAGGGGGAAGCAGGACCCACCCGGCATTGAAGGGTTTAGAATTACAGATAGAAGGAGACATCTTATTTATTATAATTATCTCTATACTGGGAGGGAGCATAGGCCCGAGGCCCGGGGGGCCCGCCAAGCAGCGAACACGCACCTGCCACGGCCTCTCTCAGACGTAAGCAAGCGCCACGGACAGGACCAAGACCCGTGGGGCGAGTCCTCTGATGCACACCTATCCCATCTGGGGCAGGCTCATAGCGATCTTTAATCGCACCCTTCCATAGAACCGGAGAAGAACAAAAGGGGGTCCAGCAGTCTTCTATCCCAGTGGTATAAAACCCACTCCCAGGATTTCCTGCCTCATCCCCATAAAGTTGGATTAAATGATAATAGCCTGTTTAAGCATGACTCGCATGGGTTCACCGCGGTATCTCGTGAAGAGAGGACACAATCAAAGTGTCACTCAACAATCTCCAGCACTTGAGAAGACAAGAAAAAAACGTAACCAGCCAGCACTGTCTCATTAAGAGAACCGTGCCCAGCATAAACTCCAGTTCATTAAGAAGGGACAAATGACGGGACCCAAACCACACCCGAGTCAGCTCACTGCCCGTGGTAGAAACTCACGTCCAAGAGAAAAAGCCGCATCCCGGGTCACACCCGATGCCCAGACCCCCCAAGGTCCTGAGCCCCGAACCCTCACCAGAATATTAGTCCATAATTTAGATTAATCAAGAATTAACCAATATCCAATGCCGGTAAGTCCTGCCAGCCCCCGGCATTGCTCCATTATAGCTTCACATTCTGCATTAATACATTGCATACAAACAAAAAGCCGGACAAATTGGATCTTCCCCCAGCAAATCCCCTACCATACCCCCCCCCCTCCCCCCACCTTGCAGAGAAAAAAAAAAAAAAAAAAAAAAAAGATATATATATATTTAAATTAGTTGATCATATCCCAGTCTTTCCACAATTTATCCCACTTTAAGTAGGAGCCTCGTTGTTTATGCAAGATCTTCTCGTAACTTTTCACCTTCTCAACCAGACCCAACCAGTTATTACAATCTGGAGCGGAGGGGCAAAACCATGCTCTAGAAATGAGAAGCCTGGCCAGAAACATCACCTTAATCAACAATCGACCATTTGCGGGTTGATAATTAACCTCCGATAAATCTCCCAGAACCCATATCCTGGGAGTGAAGGGAACCACAATGTTGAGTTTACGAGCCAGGTTGGTTTGAACCGATCTCCAGTACCTGCTCACCATTGGGCAATCCCAGAACAGATGTAGATGATCTGCCTCGGGTTCACCACAGCGTGGGCAGCCAGAGGAGGTACTAAGTCCTCTCCTATATAACCATATAGGTGTCACATATATTTTGTGCAAAATATTGAATTGTACCACAATGTGATTAAAATTGTGCGAGACCAATGTTAAGCTTTCCCCTATATTCTCCCAGTTCGGAGAGCCCGTCGCTGAGAGCGAGGATGACCAGGCTCTCTGTCCTGGTGAAAGAACGTCAGAAAAAAACTTCTTCATTAAGTGTCTATAACAGTGAGATACTTTAATTCTCGTGACTATTTTCTTGGAAATTAAATCGTGTAAAAATTCTGGAGTTTCTATAATAAAAAGATAGCGATTCACAGTGCTAGAAAGTGCTGACCTTAATTGAAAATATGCATACCAAGCCACCTCACCTAAATTTGCCCCTTGCTTTAAATCCGCAAGGGACAAGATGTGTCCACCACTGACCACTTGATGCAGGTACTGAATATTCTTGGTCCTCCAATACTGGCTGCAACTCAGGTCATTTAAATTCAAAAGCTTTGGATTGTGCCACAATGGAGTACAAATAAGTGATGCCCCAACTCCACACCAGTTCCTTATAATTCGCCAAGACTTTATAGCCATTCTGCAGAAGAGTGTATACCCACTCACTGCATTTAGTAAATAGTCAGACTCAAGTACTGCAAAGAAATCTGCAAAGCCTGAGTCTTTCACCACCCTGCTGCAGAACTGGCTATTTTCCCATTCATTAAACAAGCAGAGTTGGGAGGCCACAAAGTACCCCCTAAAGTAGGGGAGGTTAAGACCTCCCCGATTATAGGGCATAGAAAAATAGAGTACCTTCAGTCTCACACGCTTCCTCCCCCATATTAAGTCATTAAGCATCCGCTCTATCAATCTAAAGTACTTATCTACAATCCATACAGGCGAGTTGCGCAAGATGTATAGAACCTGGGGCAGCACCACCATTTTTATTAATGAAATTCTGTCGGCTCTCGCCGACAGAATTTTTTGCCAAATCTTTATTTTAACCCTCAGCTTTATCAACAGAGGGAGCAGATTGAGTTGAAGATATTCCTGTGGTTTGGCAGAAACTGTTATACCCAGGTACTTTATTGAATCTGAGATCGTTAGCTGGTTGTACCGTTCGCCCCGCAGTTCATCTATGGGGAGGAGAACGGTCTTATCCCAGTTGATCTCGAGACCGGAAGGACCGGAAAAGAGACCAACCAGGTCCATTATGCGAGGAAGAGTCGTATCTGTCTGATGCATAAAAATCAAGATATCGTCTGCATATAATGATACTCGATCCTGATTCCCCATTGTACCAAAACCGGCCACCCTCGGATCCAGCCTAATACTAGCCGCTAGGGGTTCAATGTAAATATTAAATAACAGAGGGGAAAGAGGACAACCCTGACGGGTGCCTCTTCCTAATATAAAGCTCTCTGTAATCATATCATTGATCCTTATCCTAGCGACTGGGGAGTTATAAAGGAGCTGTACCATCGCCAAGAATCTTGGGCCAAAGCCCATTTTTTTCATCACCTCCCAGAGAAAGGTCCACTCCACCCTGTCGAAGGCTTTAGTAGCATCCAACGACAGGATGGAGCGGGCGCCACTCCCCGGGGACTGAATATTCATAAATAACCTATGCAAGTTATGATGGGTGCCCCTTCTTGGCATAAAACCATTTTGATCTGGATGAATAATAGTGGAAATAACCCGCGAGAGCCTCCTAGCCAAAATTTTTGATAGTAGCTTAACATCGGTATTTAATAAAGAAATTGGTCTATAGGAGCTCAATTCTGCCGGGTCTTTATCCTTTTTCGGAACCAGAACGATAAGAGCCTCCATCATAGAACATGGCAAGCCCCCTCCCTGGGCCGCTTGGGAAAACACCTCAAGTAGCTGGGGGAGGAGCGTCTCACCATACCTACGATAAACTTCATATGGGAGGCCATCCAACCCTGGCGATGAGCTCCCCGAGATAGACCCCAAGGCCTCCTTCAACTCAGAAAGAGACAGATCCTCCTCCAAAAATTCCACCTGAACTTCATTCAAAGTGGAAAGTGGAATCTTCTCCAAGAGTCGCATCGCCAGTTCGGATGTCGTATCGAGAGGGGGTCTATATATCTGAGCAAAATATTGTAAGAAGGCATCCCTAATCCCCTCTAAATTTGTTATAGTTTCCCCCTCTAAATTTCGAATTAAAGTGATGGATTGATTTTTCCTATCTTGTTGAGAAATTATTCTTGCTAAGAGCTTACCAGGACGTCCGGACTCCGAGAAATATTTAAGCCCCTTAAAGAATACTCTATGATTTGCTTTCTCTACTAGATACTTTTCCAAGCAACAGCTAGCCTTCTGCATCTCTTCCCTGTTGTGTTCCGTGGGTTGACTGGTAAAACATTCATTGGTAAGGATAGCGATCTTAGCCAGTTCCTCCTCTTTACCCCTAAATGTTCGCCTTGCTGCAGCAATCTCACTGATGAAGACCCCTCTTAAATACGCTTTCAAAGCGTCCCATACTACATTGATGTTGGCAGAGGGAAAATTTACCTCCCAAAAGGAGGATATCAATAATGTAATAGACTGAGGATTCTCCATAACGGCAAGCCAATATGGGTTCAACTTGAATCCTAGCCCCCTTATGTCCTTATTCTCCCCAGTGCGAACCTCAATTAGTACGGGTGAGTGGTCCGAAACGGTTCGTACTCCGTATCGGATCTTGCTGATGTTGCTCAAATTGCTCTCATTAGTGAGTGCTAAATCAATCCGAGACATTGCTCTCCCCCCCCTGCTGACACAGGAGTATACTCTCTTTCCTCCGCCGAGGTATTCCCATATATCTACCACTCCTACCTCTAAACAGAACTGGGGCAGCAAGGAGTTGCAGGGGTTCCTCCCCCGGTCTGCATCTAACGTAAGTCTATCCTTATTGGGGTCCATAACCGCATTGAAGTCCCCCATCAGGATTAACCGGCATTCTGATCTATTTTCGGCAAAAAGCAATAGCTGAGTCAAGGGATACATTGAGAATGGAGGGGGAATGTAGAAGAAGGCCAGAATGTAACTATGGCCATACAGCTTACCATGTAGAAAAATGAATCTGCCCTGATCATCTATATGAGATTTTATGAGGATAAAATCTACAGAATTATGAATCAGGACTGAAACGCCCCTAGAAGATCCGCTAAAAGTGGAGTGATAAGACTGGGAGTGCCATCCCGTCGTCAGACGGCGCAGGGTTTCTTTAGTAAGATGAGTTTCTACTATGCATATAATTGCTGGAAGGTATCTCTTTACTGCATCCATAATAGCTTGCCTTTTAACCCTTTCCCCGAGCCCTCTGACATTCCAAGATACAATTCTAATAGACATCAATCAAAAAAATAAAGAAAAACAAAAAACACAAAAACCCAAAAAAAAAAAAAAAAAAAAAAAAAAAAACCCCAGCCTGCAAGGTGAGTTCCCAACCCCCCCCCACCCCCCAACCCCTTCTCCATTGATCCGCCCGATCTAATCAGCGAACCTCTAACCTCCGGCCGCTCTCCCCCAGCCAAGCCCCACCCCCCAGGGTCCCTTCAAACATAATATTACGCAATTTCAGATGCCCGTTTGATCAATCCAGTCTAACGCTTGTTGTGGAGTCTCGAAAAACAAGGAAGTCCCATTATAGATCACTCTTAATTTCGCTGGATACTGTAGAGAATATTTGATATCCTTTAGCGCCAAGCGCTTCTTTATCTCTATAAAATTGCGTCTCTTTTCCTGAGTCTGACGAGCAAAGTCAGGAAAAAAGAGCAACCTAGAGCCCTGATATTCAATGGGAGTACATTCTCTAGCTCTTCTTAATATCATATCTCTATCAACGGACAATAAAAGTTTCATTAAAATTGTACGCGGTGGCCTCCCTGGAATAGATTTTCCTCCTGGAATTCGATGAGCTCTTTCTATTTGAAACATGGGAGAAAAATTCTCGCTGCCTAGATTATGTATAACAACATCTTTGAGTTGCTCCTCTAACTGCCGGCCCTCAGCCCCTTCTGGGAAGCCAATTATACGGACATTATTTCGCCTTGACTTATTCTCAAGATCCTCCAGCTTATGTTGTATCACTAGGTTTTCTGAGGCGAGAAGCAGAGTTTGGGATTTTAATGTGGCAATCTCGATTTGCAGTGAAGCAGCAGTTTTTTCCACATTGAGAACT
Organism: Bufo gargarizans; assembly: GCF_014858855.1. NCBI lineage: Eukaryota > Metazoa > Chordata > Amphibia > Anura > Bufonidae > Bufo > Bufo gargarizans. The sequence goes on along the minus strand of NC_058090.1, from coordinate 73,265,763 downwards.
CGATCACGGATCTTTACTAAGTCTTCCCTGATTAGGGTGATATCGCTCTGTACTGAACCCAATTGAGTGGACATCCCCTGCACCAGGGAGCCGTTGTTTTCCACGGCGGAGAGGATCTTATCTAATACCGATGGATCATATTCTGTTCGCGTTTGTGCTGAAGATCCCTCCTCTACCGCCTCCTGGTCTGCCTCCATTGATCCGTCTTCAGAGGGTTCCTCAAACTGGGGCGTTTTAACATTTTTCTTCACATTAGCAGAGGTTTTAACTTTAGGTGGATTTTTTTCAATAGGGAATGGTGATTTCAAAAACTTATCGATCTTATTTTCTGGTGTTTTTGACCCCAATTTAGTTGTCGAGGAGTCCACTGATCGTCGCTTTGGGGCCATTCTCTTCCCTTCTTTCCCCCGTTCGCCCTCTCCCTTTTTTATTAATTTCCAGTTTATTTATATTCCCCCCCCTTTTTTTTTTTTTTTCCCTTTCTTTCTCCTGTTTGTTGTTTTCACACCCCGCTGCTTCTTTCTTTTTCCCAGCTTATGTTCTCCTTTAAACCTCCTTATAGCTTCCTTATCGCCTTATTTTCCCCCCTTTTAACCGCTTCCTCACCCCCTATCTAATCCCGCAGAAAGAAAACGGGAAAAAACAAGGCAAGGCAAAAAAAAAAAAAAAAAAAAAAAAAAACGTCCTCCCAGCAGCACAGCAACACAGAAACCAGCGCTATGTAAAAAATAAAATCAACCAAGGCTATGTTCTCACGTGTCCAGGGGTCCAGGAATGGCCGACAGTCCAGGTTACAGGCAGACAAACAGTAGAGGAGAAGCCGTAGGCAAAGCGGTAAAACCTCCGGATCCAAAGGGAGGAAGCAGACGGGAGGCAAGGGCCGAGCAAGCAAGCCAGCCGACGAGGGAAGGAGAGAGGAGGTCCCTGGGGCAGTGAAGCAGCTGAAATCAGACACGAGCAGGAGGGAGGACTGGAAGCGAAAAAAGAGCAACGGAGGGTCAGCACGTCCGGCAACCACCGATGAGCCGCAGGTGAGATGATCCAGGATCCAGGAGCCGCGTCCAGCGCGGAGCGCCGCTCAATACTTCAGCGCAACATCAGCTAGTCAGCTGATCGGGTGAGTCGGGAGCCTGAGGGGAAGAGGCCGGCGCGGGAGAGCGAGACGTGCTGTGTTCACGTCATCTCGCCGTCTCGCTGCTGGCGAGTCATGATTTCAATCCGCTTCGTGATTGGCTAGGAAGCCGGATTCACTTTTTTGTAGGCAGCGTACCTTCCTGAGCAATCAGGAGGCCGGGACGCGATTGGTAAAAAAGCCAGGCTGCCTAGCAACAAGTGAAGCAGGCTTTCTAGCCAATCAGGAAGCCAGGAGGTGGATGATAACCCACCTCCCGGCTTCCTGATTGGAAAGGAAGTCGGCTGTATGCTCCCTTGGCGCTGACAGTCAGAGGGTTATCTCCCTCCCACCGGAAGTTCTAATATCAGGGAAGCTATCGGAGCATTTGGGCGAGTACAAGTACTCGCCCAAATATTCTGTATTGGTAGCGATATTAGTATCGGTAGTTTGGCGGTACATCTATAGTGCAAATCCATTTTATTGATAGTTGTCATTGAAACGACAAGCGCATTTCTGGGCCTGATGAAGGTGACCCTGCACGGCCCCAAAAAGCACTTGTCAATTCGACGACAACTATTAATAAAATGGATTATGCACTAACATGAAATTTGGATGTCCGTATTGGACGATATGTATGCATTTTTTTATGGGGGCATGTTTTATGTGCAATACTAACAAGTGCCGTGCCCCCCCCCCCCCCCCTACAATTAATATTTTTTATTAAACACTGTCTTCAAATGTTTTAAATACCTTTTTTACTGACTCGCAGTCCCAGAGGAGCTTCACGCGCAGGCTGCCGGAGAATGATTTCTCCCACGCTCCTTCCCTCTCTCTGATGTCACTTCCATTAACTTACTCACTAGCAGAGAGAAGGAGAGGGAGGGAGGAGGGAGAGGAGTGTCTGAAGACAGCGCCGCCCGCAGCCCGCCCTGCTAGCATCACTAGTCTCCCTGTGAGCATGTGAAGTTTTAAGAGATGCTCTTTCTGCATCGTGACCGCCTGATCTGATGCTTCCACACTGTGTTACTAGCTTGCAGCTCCGCCAGCTGTCAGGTGAGGGCCGGCTAGCTTCAAGTCTATGCAGTTTGAACCTAATCCTGTGCCCGGGTCTGAGAAAGGCTTGTACCCGGGCACAGGATTACAAATCCGGACTGTCCGGGTCATTCCCGTATGGGTGGCAACCCTACCACCACAGACTTAGGGCCACAATAGATAGTGGAGGAGGGAGAATAGATGCCACAGGGGCTACAGACTGGAGGCCACAATAAATGGTGGAGGAAGGAGAGCTCTCAGGAGCTGATGACTCTGACACAAGTTCCTCCAGCTTTATGACTATTGTACATTCATGTGCTGCCATCATCACTGTTTTATGACATGCCATAAAGTGAGGATATTCCTCGGGGGTGCTGGATTTCTAGGACATGGACATATCATATAGCTGCCGCCATTCCTGACATCCACCACGCACAAGAGGCGGCTTCCAGTGATGACATTTATGGATTTTACTAACAGCTGGGGACATTTTCTCTCCACAGTCACAATCTACAGACTTTATACTAACGCTCTGTGGACGCCTCACCCACATCTCATCTTCTTATTCTTACAGTTTGGGTGGTAATTATCTACCAGACACTTCCTGCATCCAGTTGGCATCTGTAATAAGGAATAACCAGACCCTGAAGATACTTGTCCTATCTAGTAACCGACTGTCTGGTCCTCACTTCAGTGTTTTGATGGAGGCTCTGTCCAGTCCGGCCTGCAGGGTAGAGGAATTACGGTGAGTATAAGAGATGTGTACAGGACTGAGACATGTGCGGCACAAGTTATACACGGATTTTATGCTCTGCACCATTGTTATGTCTATGAGATAAACTGCTGACTGCTCCTTAACCACCTCAGCTCCCCTAGCTTAAACCCCCTTAATGACCAGACCACTTTTTACAATTCTGCACTACACTACTTTCACGGTTTAGTCATACAACTTACCACCCAAATGAATTTTACCTCCTTTTCTTCTCACTAATAGAGCTTTCATTTGGTGGTATTTCATTGCTGCTGACATTTTTACTTTTTTTGTTATTAATCGAAATTTACCAACATTTTTGCCAAAAAATTAGATTTTTCACTTTCAGTTGTAAATTTTTTAAAAAAAAAATACATTTCTATATACATTTTTCTCTAAATGTATTGTTCTACATGTCTTTGATAAAAAAAAAATGTTTGGGTAAAAAAAAAAAATGGTTTGGGTAAAAGTTATAGCGTTTACAAACTATGGTACAAAAATGTGAATTTCCGCATTTTGAAGCAGCTCTGACTTTCTGAGCACCTGTCATGTTTCCTGAGGTTCTACAATGCCCGGACAGTAGAAAAACCCCACAAATGACCCCATTTCGGAAAGTAGACACCCTAAGGTATTCGCTGATGGGCATAGTGAATTCATAGAACTTTTTATTTTTTGTCAGAAGTTAGCGGAAAATTATGATTTCTTCTTTTTTTTTTTTCTTACAAAGTCTCATATTCCACTAACTTGTGACAAAAAATAAAAACTTCCATGAACTCACTATGCCCATCACGAAATACCTTGGGGTGTCTTCTTTCCAAAATGCCCT